>NW_009719942.1:31063-59455 GCF_000703405.1 Apaloderma vittatum | reverse complement strand
TGCACCGCTCTCCTCCTCCCTGCTCACTCTTCCACTGCCTCTTGCTTTGGTTGCACCTGGAGGGAATATAGACGGGTTTTTTTTTCTCATTTCCAATAAATCCTAGTTATTTTTTCTTATTGCCGCATAAGCTTTGGAGGAAGGAAGGAAGTGGGAGGTGAAGAGGAAGGAAATGAAGATATCTTGTTCTGCTAGTTGTGTTACAGCCATTCATTCACAATTAGCAGTGTGGAACCTCAGTAAACAGGAACTTGGTGGCACTGGTCAGCTGTCAGGTCCTCGTCTGTGGCTTCACAACTCTTCACTTCTGGGAGTTTGTTTCTCCTCACATTGACCGGGTATGGAGGGGCCTGGATGTAGGAGAGACGGGATGTTTCCAAAGGTCTCCCTTCACCCTGTCGGTTCCTAAAGTATAGCCTATATCCTTTTTGGCTTGGGGCCTCTGGATCTTGCAAGTTTACAGAGCACCAGCAGCTTTTCATCTGGAAGATTTCGGGCATAGAATCCTCCCTGACCCTGGGAGCCTTGTAACAAACCCCTTACATGAGAGCCCTTGTGAAATGGATGGTGTAGCTTTGCCACCTGAAAGGAGAGGTAGCCCCAGAGGGGTTTCCAGAGCTTGGTGTTGCTCCAGTTGCCTTATTGCCCTGTTTGAGGAGACTGAGGCCTGCAGAGCTGGCACTGAGCCTCCATCTGTTCCTGTCTTCTGCCTTGAGGTGGCGGTTATCTGGCAGTCCTCAGGCCAGCACAACTCTCTTGCCAGTTGCATTTTGTAGTTGAGGAGCAGAGACCGCATTCAGGAGGGGGCCATGTGGTTAAAGAATTGTGGTTTAGGCTGTTCTTGGCATAAGTTGATGCACAATGAAAAAGGGAAGCAAGCTATTATTCACGGAGATCATCCAGCGGCGTTATTTGTGTAGACTGCGTAAGCCCCTTATCTTTTCTCAACAGTTGTTGCAGCTCCTAAGAGCCTTACAGATAAAGGCATTCAAAGGTTGAGAATCCTTCATCTTTGGTGTTGCTTGCCCCGACCCCCATGAAGCTCCTGCCATGTGCTGTCAAGGTAGAGGTAGAGGGAGAGTTTACATAAGAAGTTTATTTAAGTGTGAATCCCAGTATCATGGTGAATTAACCTCATCAACCAGTGTTTACTGCCGCTAACAACATCCCAGCTTCCACTTACCTAGCAAATGAACAGAGTATTTTCTTGGACAACTAAGATATGAGTGCTGTGGCAAAGACATACCCTAGCGTGACAGGCAGAAACCATTCCTGGGTGTGCAGATAGAGATGCTTGGGTTGCTTACGGAGGATTGGGTTGGATAAGAGGGATGAAACCAGCACAAACCACACAACTTCACAGAAAACTCAAAAACAAAGGGCCAAGCTGGGTATCTATCATAGAGTGTTGTCTGATGGTTTTTCAGTGAGCTCAGACACCTGAGAGCAGTAGAGATAAAATGGATTAAAGGAATCTTGCTCTGCCCCAAAGAGTTAAGGACTTAATTTAGGACAGCTGCTAGGTGCTTGGGAGATGCAATTACAGATAATAAGCTGATTCTTACCTGCTCCTACACCATCACAAGCTACCAGTGCCTATAGCAATGCAGAAAACAGTCCCAGTTACCAGTGATACAGTCTGCAGCGTGACCATTCTCTCTGTAAGTCACACTGCTTGATGGGCTCTATGCAGAGTCTCTAACCAGAAACCTCTCTGTAATGTATATCCTCTTCGTTCTGCTTGTTTCAAGCATGTTCTGTTGGTGAGCTGATCTCCTGTCTGTTATATCTCACTGGCCTACTCCTTGAGGAATCTCTCTTTTCTAGAGCTACACCTAAACTGTAGGTACTAAACCGAGGCACAGCGTCTGGGTGGGCCTCTGCATCTCGTACTTTAGATGTGGACTATGTCAGTTTGAGAGGGTTTTTTAGTAATAATTACTGCTTCAAGATGGTAGGTGGAGTGATTACAGCAGCTAGAAAGCACACGTGGCAGAGATCATTGCTGTAAAATTTCAAGGCAAAATGGAAGCGCTGCTCAGGTTTTCAGTGCATAATCTGAGGCGTAAAATAAATATCTCGCCTATAATATGAGAGGAACTCCATGGGTTAATTACTGTTGGATTTCAGAGTGAATGAAGTGGCTGAGCTGTTATAAGTTTATATTTTGCTGATTTCCAGTTCCTTAGCTGCCCTCGTTTTTTTCAGTCTATATGCTCAGTTAAGCGTTCGCTCCCAAGACTTTAAACAGCTGACTTTTTTTTCCACATACTTATAATGTGATGTCACATAGTTCAGTGAATTTCTACATGATTTCAAGAAAGCTGGGATGTCAAGCTAACCCCTCAACATCTGCTGCGGTCCAGGGTAGTCGTGTATGGTTGAACAGTATGCGTCCGATAGGGAAGGCATACTTTAACCCTTGGCCACCAGCTCTCGTGGTGTAGATAAATCCTACCCTTTCTGTATCCTATTTACAGTGCAAAATATTTTCTCTCTGCCTCTGTAGTTGTAGAGAGTGAAGAATGAATATGGCACAAAATATGGCAATGTCAGCCTTACACTTTTTAGCTTTTACTTTAATTACACTCTCCAACCCCCCGAGTATTACTTCACAGTATACAGTCTGACTTCTTGTAACACTTAAACGTGTGCTCTGTTACTGAGTATTTCTTGGTGACCGCTGCAATCTTGCAAGTAGTCCATATGTTAAAAAGTCAGCTGACAGAAAATTTAGACCACTACTCTTATTTTTCTGAAGTGTCAGTTATTCTGATGGATATTTTCAGTTTTCTTTCTAAATAGTTCCAACTAAAACATTTGTCTTATGATACTATTTGATCAACTGCAGTATTACAGACTGAAACTTTTTTCCCCCCCGCTACAGATAAAGGGATATTTATTATCCAAAGTGAAGACTCCGAAATGTGCATTAAAGTGGACACAGTTGGCCTTGTTCTGGAAGACTGCAGTCAACTCTCTGAAGACATGCTATGGAAATGGGTATCCAATCACCGTCTTTTCAACATAGGCAGAAGTACCTGTTTAGGACTGAACATCAGTAGACCAGAGCAGCCGTTAAGTCTGCTTGAATGTGATTCAACTCGATACTCGTTATGGTGGAATTGTGATGGAAAAGCATTAGTTGGTGTATCAGAGTACAAATTAGCCATTGAAAACAGCAAACGTATTGTGGCCAAACAAAAATCTACTTATCAGTGGAAACAGTACATGTCCTATGATGAAGACCTTTGTGAACACCCATTTCAAGGTAAAAATAAAATTTTACCCTAGAAAGTAGATGGGAAAACTTTTCAAAAGTTCTGCTGAAGCAAGGTCAGGTGCTTGTGATCCTTTCCAGCCTCTATTGTGCTCTGGAACTCAGTTTGTGTTTTTTTATATGCAGTGGTTGATGTGAGCACAGTTAACTTTTTCCCTTATCTGTTGTATGGACCCAGAAAAGCATCTGTTTTATGGACCCATGCAAACCAGGAAAGGCTCATTTCAAAGCCTCTATGAAATAAAAAGGGGAACTAAGGTTTGCTGTTGCCTGTCCTTCAGCTTTCATTATCAGATAAACCCAAAGAGAGATTGTGAAGGATTTGAAATTGCGGTCACTGAAAATCAGGCTGTGATCCCAGCGTGCAAGAACTGAATGTTTGCACCGTTCAGCACCTGGACTCTGAACGTGCCAAACTTTGGAGTGGAGATCATGCTTTTGATTAATCCTGCTGTTCAGGCAGCGAAGGTGTAAGAATGTGTGTCAAGATGCAGGTCTGCAGACCTGAACAGTTTTCCAAGTGTAAGGACTAAGATAAACCCATTGACTACAGACGGCAACAGACGTGCTGTACCTTGAGCCCTTCTTCGGCATTTCTGTAGGAGGAGACACCTGATGTTTTGCACAGCGTGTCTCACACCGGACTCTTGATTCTCCCTGTTTGAACTGGGTGTTCGAGTTGCAGATCTGGTCGCAGTGGTTTCCTCTGGAGTTGTAGCTGGGCTTGGCTTCTGCTCTTACCAAAGCCCTTCCTCTGGGAGCTGTGATGAGTGAGAAAGCACTGTAGTGTCCAACCTCTTCTTTAAAACCTAGTGGAGTTTGTACTTAAGAACAGACAGAAAATACCTAAACCCACAAAAAAGCCTTACACATTTGCTATGTACACATAGCAAGATGAAAGCAGACCTGATTTAGCCCTAGTACTGCAACATCTGGCAGAAGAGCATCAGCCTCAGGCAGATGCTTCTGGCCTTGTTTCTGGACCAAAGTAATTAACTGCATTGACAAAATCCCTTTCACGTCCGGTTTCTTTTTTCCTCCTTCTACCTTAACTTAGGCACATGCAAATATAAGTCCACCAGGCTTTGAGGGCAGCTCTACCTCCAAAGAAAAAGTGTATATAGCTGTGGTGAGAGGTCTATAGCTGTTGAATTGGGTTGCTTGTCACTACTGAGATAATCCCTTGCACCTCTGTAGCTAGCGGCATGGTAGTGCGCAGGCAGAGAACCAATCCTGATAATTTTTTTTTACCCATGTTCTTTATATCATCTGTTCGTATCAGAAGGCTTTGAAGGGGATTTACAATGTGTAAACATCTTTTTTTTGTGTATGTGCGCAGCCAGCCATTAACTCTGGAAACCTCTAGGAACCTGGCAGCGTGTGCGGATTCTGTAGTTGAAGGACTTTGATCTTTAGGCTATCAACATGGGATCTTTGACAAACAATTTTATTCTAATTGGGACTGTGGTTCTTTGGCCTTTTGTAGAAGCTCTAAGGTTAAGGAGATGCTTGCTGAGGTAAAGCTTTTAAAGCTTTCAGTTGCATTGGATATTTTGGTACTCACAATAGAAAAATATTTAAAGTATTTCATGAGGCATTAATTAATTGTGACAACAGATGTATGTAACAACAGTTCTTTAGATAGATTATTATTCCCCATGGTGTGAGACCTTATTTTTAAAAGTTAATTTAATATTCCTTTGTTTTTCACATTTCCTTTCCCATAGAATGGGAAAGAGATTGTGGAAAAAACATTAGAAAACCACTTTATAAAGAGTAGGAGGAGCCAGGGAAATAATGCTAAACTCTTTGTCTGCATTGGATTAACGAATAAAAAATAAGTAAAAGTTGCACTGAGTGCTGTTTAGCGTTTTATGTAGTTGTTCTAAAATGTAACTCCAGATTTTATGTGTTGATTGTTCTTTTTCTTTCCCCCAGTTTTAGTAAGATAAGAGAATGTACCTTGTTTCATAGTAAGCAGTTTCAGAAAGTATTACTTCCAAATTCTATTCACTGAAGTTTTGCTGCTCATACATGTAATGCTGTGTTATTGATTATAAATTAAAATTAGGAAATAGCTTTTTTATGTATTATTGCTGCTAAAACTGGGAATAATGAAATTTGGGGGCATAGAAATTTCTGTGGTCTTCATTCCTCTAATCTCTACATTTTATTTATTCCAGAAACATACACCTTGTTGGGAAATTCTTTTGGTTTCCCGTGTGTTTTTCCATTTAAATATAACAACAAATGGTATTATGAGTGTACCAGAGATGGAAAGGAATTTGACTGGTGTGCTACAACGACTCACTATGAACAAGATGAAAAATGGGGATTTTGCCCAAGTGCTGGTAAGATTTTGCTTCTCTTCTTTCCCCTTGCACCCTCCCAAGAGATTCTTCGCTCTTTGCTTTTTATTAGTAGTTCTAGGATACACACTGCTTTGCATTACTCCCCTTCTGTTGGAAGGAAATGTCTTTTTTTAAAAAGCAAAAGAAGACTTCAGCAAATTTTATGATGATTTCTCATGTTTGGCCTTTGGAGACCCAATTCCTCATCCCTAAAGCAAAGTTACAGGGGAAGCAGCAAAAGGATGTTGTTCTGGACAGCTCATTGATCTTCCTCTGCAACTACACCTCTGCATCCTCTGTCCTGGGGATGTATCAGGAGCTTCTCTGAAGTGTGGGGAGTTCAGGCGCTCTTGCAAAGTCACGTTCTGCTTTTGACTGTGTTACATCTTGCACATTCCTTCTCTTCTGTGTGCTACTTGGACATATCTTGGGTCTACAAGACTTAGAGGCAATAGCTTTAAAAGTGTCCCGCATGGGGAAAATGCAAATTCTCTGTTCATAAAAGGATAGTATTCCTACTCTGACAAGCCTTGGAAAGCTTTTGGATGTATGAACTTCATTCATATTTCAGCTTCTTGCATGAATGAGGGAAATAGTACCTCCTGTCAGCAGAAGTGGTTTGGAAAGCCCTCCCTGCTCAAGCTGCATTTCAGATCTCTTGTCCAAAACATCTTAAAACCAGCTGTAACTGTGTCTTTGTAATGGGGATTGCCATCGTAATAGGTGGTATTTTCAGCCTTGCTTATTACACTTTGTGATTTTAGCAAGTTTATTCTCTTGAGTACAAGACCAAAAGCGATCCAGTGACTGCTTTTCCACAAGTGGAGTGAGATGTTCGTAGTCTGAATATTTCAACATTCAGCTTGAGGAACAACGGATCAGCTGGTGTAGCTCTGTTGGCTTTATGAGAGCTATTAAAATCACCACTGGCTGCAGATCAGCTCCTGAGTATTTTATCAACCATATGAAATATGGAACAGCGTTTTATTCCATAGTGCCCTATTTCCTTATGTTCTTTAACACAGGAGCATGAAAGGAGTTCATAACTGTGCTTCCAGTGGGATGCTACTGTCATTAATTAATTGAATTGTTCAAGCTGTTACATTTCTCATTAGTTTGTAGTCTTGGGCTGTTGGTGACAAGTGTGTTTTTGAGCAGAGAGCGGCTGCAACATTTTTTGGAAGAAGAACCCTGACACTCACCTTTGCTACCAGTTCAACCTTGTGTCTGTGCTGACCTGGCGTGAGGCACGGGCTGCCTGTCAGCTGCAAGGAGGGGACCTGCTGAGCATCACCGACCCCGAAGAGCAGGACTACATAGCTAACTTAAGCAGTGAGTAAGCATTTCTTTGGGGACCTTGTAGGAAACTTGTAGTTCGATTTCCTCTTTACTCGTGGAAGAGGGGTAGGTTTTGGAGCTTAATATCCGGCGTGATGTCACTCCCATTGCTGCTTTTGAGGCTCCATCATGTAACACATCTGAGTAGAGCTGCTGGAAAAGTCAAGGTTGAAGGTAGGTTACCACCCTAATAACCCTCCCACAGACATTTATTCTTGCAGTTGTTGTAATGGAGTGTGTGTGTGTGTTCTTTGGAGAATTATACAAACATTTACCATCTCTGCAGTGTTCCCTGGTGTCCTTTTCTCCTGTTAAGTTTTCTTTGCAAACAGGACTTCACGAGATATGAATGACGAGAATGTTTCTGTAGGCTTGAAGTAAATGTCCCGCATGGGGAAAATGCAAATTCTCTGTTCATAAAAGGATAGTATTCCTACTCTGACAAGCCTTTTACTTTCCCCTGTGCAACAAGTATCTCCAACAAGTTCTGCAAAGCGTTCTGACAGTGTGGCTTTCGTGGGTATTGTGGTGTGCCTGAGGAGGGCCAAGTGGAGGACTGGGTGGTAGAGCTGGTATGCGAAAGGCTGCCTCAGATTTCTTGCCTGTTGCTTCCCATTATTGCTGATTTTCAATTGCAGGATATAAGCGAACAAGAACTTTTAAGAATTATTTCGTTAGCTTTTTGATACGGCTGTAAAAGGACTGAAAGCTGTTTGGTTTACGGAAAGCTGAAACAGGCTGGTGTTTATGTAAGTGCTTGTTTGAGATTGAACTTTTAAGGTCCGCAACAGCTTCTGCAGGAAGGGCATGCAGGATGAGTAGCTTTTGAAGGATGCAGGCTTCTGAGTTTATTCCTGTTCATCTCTGTGCTGATTAACAAAGTAATAGACTTTTTCTAAGGACAGAAAAAAAACAGCCTGAACTTTCTGCAGGCTGATTTGATGTTTTATTTTATTCCTATTGTAGTAAGGTAGGACATCAGATCTATACTGGCAGATATTTTAAAACACGAGGAAAGCAGGAAGTACTACTTTGTTTATTTCTTCTGTTTCAGGGCAATTAAATACCACAGACATGGTGCTGTGGACGGGCCTGAATCGCCTGGAGGAAGGTGGTGGCTGGCAGTGGTCAGATGGAGCACCGCTGGCGTTTGTGAACTGGAGAGCAAGTACTTGATGTTCCTCTTGGATACTTAGGGCAGTGTAGTTATATGCTCTCTGTAACAGCCTCTTGATAAAAGGCTGCTGTTTCTACAACTACACTTGGAAAGTGAATCAAGTGAACGAGTGTAACTTTTTAAAAAAAAAGAAATATTTATTCATATTCATGAACTAAAAGCTGCTTCTAGGGATGTAGCATTGAGATGGATCTATTCAAGGCATTATTGATTTAGTCCTTTTGTAATTTATTTTTAAAGGTGTTTTTAAGATTCTGGTTGCATATTTAAAAACTCTGCACTAGCTGTTTTCCTGGAGGAAAGGACTTTCAATTTGTTTAGATTAACATGCTGTAATTAATGTGAGCACATTAACATGAACTTTTTGACTTGATTTGCTATGTTTTGAGACGTGTCAACCAGCAGATATAACATAGACACTAGAGCTTATTTCAGCTGCTCATCTGACAACAGCATATAATACCGAAGAGGTATTGCCACACATGTGTAAATCATGGTTAAGGTTAAGCTGTCCATAGTATTGGTTCAATATTACCAGAAGTTTGGCTGTGCAGGGATGTTTATACATTCATTCAATAAGATGCAGAGAGCTTTATAACACCATTTTACAAGTAAGAACATTGTTTTTTGTAATTTTGTGCTTCTCAAAAATGTGTTTGCAGATGTCTCTGATAACCATTTTAGAGGAAATCATTGTGCAGTGATTAATTCAAAATTGAAGTACGGCTGGCAAAGCTATTTGTGTGAATCTGGATTGCCTTTTGTGTGCAAAAAATATTTAAATAGGACAGAGCATGAAACATTGGGTAAGTCTGTCAGTGTTACTGTGTCCTGTTGGTGGGTGTGGAAGAACAGGAAGCCACCAGAATATAAAGTCACAGAGCAATCTTACCTGGGCAAAATGTATGGGTTTGCTAGTTTAAGTTGTAGTAACACTTTCTTCTGTTTAAATACAGTCCTGGAAAACATGTCGAAAGTCTTAAAAGTAACAAGTAGGTTTAATATACATAGCGTTTATTTGGTTCCTTACGTGATCAAAGGCTTACAGAATGTTTTCTTTCTTTTGCTATTACAACAGAGTCATCCTTTTGAGTTTAAAAATAGGTTTTCAGCTTCAGATGGAATTGACCAGTAGCCCACGGAGAAGAAAGTTGTATAAACGCAGCTCAAAATCTGCAGTTATTTTTATGACATATTGGACTTTTGGTATACAAAAAAAGCATTGTACCTCTCTTTTTTTAAAATAGTTATATAACGAGTATAGGTTATAGTACGTAGACTGCCTCAGACTCCCATTCTGTGGGAAAGATAAACACTGAACCGAGTTTATGAGCACATTAGTTTTTGTTTTGATAAGACCAACTTACAAAGGTTCCACTTCTTCCTGATAACTTAAAAGAAACTTTCCCTACTTGTTTCAGATAATGAGAAAGGACTTACCCAAACTTCTTGTAGTTTATGCATCTCCAAAAGCTTTAGCTGAATTTCAGTCATGTTCAGAGGTAATACGTGAGTTACTACATGTTTTAAACTGACTAGAAGATCCATGAGTGTATTTGCACTAGTCCAGCAGCCCAGGTAGTTGAATCATAAAATAAAGTTGGAAGAATTTGAGTTTGCTTGGTAGGTGATGTTGCATGGAGCTTGTGTTTTGGCCTCCTTATGTCATCTGGACTGACTCTGTTTTTCAGCATTTGAAGATAAAAAAAATTAGTTCTTAATATGCTATAAAGATAGCATAAACTTGGCAATTCTCACTAATATACACAAACTCTGTATGCTTAATTAAAAGATACATGGAAGTATTATGCCACTCGTTGTGATGCTGGCTGGTACCCGCACAATCGCAACTGCTACAGACTTCAGAGACAGGAGAAGAGCTGGAATGATGCTTTTATCTCATGCCAAAGTGACAGTAGCGGGCTCATCAGTATATCCTCCATGGCAGATGCAGAACTGCTCCTTCACTTGCTCCAAAGTGGTGAGTTTGGGGAGTTTCTAAGTGTGCGGTGTTTTGTGGTGCTCTTTTGTGCAGGCCTTTAACATTTTTAGCCATTTAAGCACGATATTGCATGGCGGACCAAAATGACGTTAATGAAAAAAGAAATCATGATGCATGCTCTTTCTAGGAGTCTTAAAAACATACAGCATCACCTTCTCCAATAACTATACTTGAAATAAAGAAATTAATTAACAAAATCAACTCGGTGAGGCCCCAATAAACACACTGGCTTTTGTGCTTTGCTGATTTTGGCTGGTTCCTTGCAAACTTGCAAAATAGTCAGTGATGATCCTTATGTGAGAATTATGATTAAAAGCAACAACAATTTAGAGTATCTTTTGCTTTCAAATTGACCTTGTCCACACTGTGAAGTTGCTGCTGCTACAATATTGGCAGAGTCTCCTTTGATGGCAGCAGGGTGTATCAAAGGAGTTCTGCTAGTCCACATTGTCCGAAGGGGTAGCACAATTACGCAAGGAACTTAATGAACAAAAGCTGTTTGGTGCAGCAATGCCAATACTTTTGTTTTTGTAACAGCAGCTAAGAAAAGTGAATCTTTTGTGCCTCCATCTGACGTCGGTGTGCTGGCCGAGCTGCACAGTTTAGCCATGAGTGTAAGCTTCCCTGAGCTGGGGCACAGTGACAGGTTTTATCAGCTCTGTCCCATTAGCTGTGGTTGCCGGATGGTGTGTTATACTGGATTTACTGGACATCATCTCCCATTATCATCCCTCCTGCCATCCATCCTCTTTGCTGTCCTGTCTGTCTTTCTCCAGAGATTAACCGCTCTAACACCTTCCTCACCTCTGTTGAGACCCTCCATCGATGCCAAGCACCGTTATTTCCAGAGATGCTGCCATGGACAGATGTAATTGTTCTCAGCCTATATTCAGCTTCAAAGCTGTCTGCTTCTATTCCTGACCTGCTTCAGGCTTGTCTTCAGGAGAAGCGCTTACATGCCTGAAGACCTGTCTGCTTTTTCTGGCCGTAGTAGCTGGTCGATTAAGGCTTTACATCAAACAGCAAGCCTTGTCTTCCTGTAGCCACCATGGCTACAGCTGTGCTGTCACTGGAACTCGTCACTCAGAGAAACCTGAAGCTGAGTGAGCCATGGGAGATGATAAGAAATTTTCCCCTTCCACATCAGGCTTTCTGTGGACTTCAAAAAAAAAAGTGCATATGCTCTTGATTTGTACTTTTCAGGATTTCAAAGCCTAAGATTACAAAGGCCAACCTACCTGTGAAACAATTTAGTCTGCAAGGCCAGTAGAACATTATCTCATCAGTAAAGTTTATACTTCCTAAAGTTTATACAGATTTTATTTTCCTTTTCCTGAAATAAGGTAATTCTTAGGAAAATCGCACGATTAATTTTAAATTGTGGTGTTGGTGTTACAGGAACAACAGGCATTATTTCTGCACCATTAAAATCTGAACTCACTCTTTTACAGAAAATGTAACTGAAACGTGGATTGGGTTGTACAGTAATAACACCCCCGTTGTTTTTGAATGGTCAGATAGCACCCCAGTAAAGTTCTCTAACTGGCACAGCCAAGAACCTGACACCTTTCAAAGAACAGGACCACTCTGTATTTCAGCACAAGGACCTGTAAGTTTCTTTTTCTTTTTGAAAGAATTAGAGAGATACTTTTATTTTAGCTCATGACTTATTCTCTCACTATGCGTAATTGTTTAAACCATGACCTGTAAGGTTTTGATTCCTAATAAATTCATGTTGGGATAAATGCAACGTAGCTTTTAGAAACAAGTACATTTTGCAGTGCTGATGCACAGAAAATTAA
This sequence comes from Apaloderma vittatum, assembly GCF_000703405.1. NCBI lineage: Eukaryota > Metazoa > Chordata > Aves > Trogoniformes > Trogonidae > Apaloderma > Apaloderma vittatum. The sequence goes on along the minus strand of NW_009719942.1, from coordinate 47,505 downwards.
TATAGGTTTTGAGCTTATATTCAATAAAAAGTATTATATACATAAAGCTTGCCAAATGGCAGAGAACAAATGCAAGTAGGTATTACGATAAAGGAATTTAAAATCCAGGTAGTGTATATCATAATTTATGATGCATCAGTTCTAGTCTTGAAAGCTTCAAAATACTGTTTTGAAAAATTGTCAACTGTGCCTATTTTATCTTGCTGTCAATATTTATAAACTTCATGTAGCATCTTTCCGAACCAGGTAGCAGTCTAGATGTGTATGAGATTATAGAAGCTGACAGCAGAAAGGTTGACCCCAGATCAGTCAGGTGGTGTAAACCTGGGAGTAATGTTCAAATAACACTGTGTCCTCTCTTACAGATATTAAAGGCACTGACAGTTTTTTTTTCATAATTTGATCATAAATTTACAATTAATGGTACTTAAATTTACTAATACATGACTTACATAAGTAGCATTACAATATTTATTTTTTGGTAGAGTATGTTTTGTGTGTGAAAACCGAACCAAAAAGACTTTATGTTGTCTTTGCAGTAGTGAGTCCAGCTTGCAGTCTTTAACTTACGGGAAACCCAAGACAATTACAGTGTCCTGAAAAAATGGGTTCCCATTAGAAGCAGAAAATAGATTTTGGTAAAATTGTGGGGTTTAGATGCACAAACCCATATTTAACTCGATTTCCAAGCGTACACAAACAAATTAAAATGTAAAATACAGCAGGAAATGAGGTTCAAGATAAAATTCTTCAAGCGTTATTTTTGGTACCTTTTCAGACATCTATACATACTGGACGTTACATAATACATATTTTGTGATATCTTGAGTGAGAACTGTTCAAACGCAAAGTTTAATCTTACTAAGAGCTATAATAGATAGGAAGAAAGTTCCTATCTATTCTGAAAAGTAAGCAGTCTGGCATGGCCATAGTGTTACTTAATTAAGATGCGTTACATCCAAAAGAGTGATTCAAAGAGACGACCCTTTTGTATGATTGATCTGAAAAGACCTTCTGACAGCGTTGGTAGAAATAAATGGTCCATCTAAGGATGTGAGTGAGAAAAATTACTTGTTTTTGCTGAAAAATTCAAGTAGGGAGAGGGCGTGTAATCTAATGTGTATATAGATATGCATGAGAATATGAGTATGTACAGGATATAATTCTTTTTCTCCTGTAGGAGGGACATTGGAAAGTTAAAAATTGTGAAGACAGATCTTTCTACATTTGCAAAAAAGCTGGGGAATTTAATAACGCCTCTCCTGAGCTGGAATCAGGTTGTCCAGAGGTAAGGGGGTTCGTGTTCTTTGTTTTAGAGCCTTACTAATAAAATAGAAGTATATACGAAACCTCTAAATGTAGCTATGGAACATATGACTGTCACTGGATAGGTACCTTTATTTTTTTGTATTGAAGATATGCATGTTTTGATAGGAAAAAACCTTACTGTTTACCTTAGAAGTATGTAAACTACATTTTAATGTAAGATTAAAAGCTCTCCCAAGATGCCTTTCATGGCTTGTTGCGTTCGCAGCGGTTGTGACCCAAGTTCCTACTTCTTTCTAGATCAAAAAAGAAAACCCTTTTGTCCACCATCTGTGCAAATAATGGCTGTTACATGATGCCTCATCCCACACATGGTTTTCATACATTGAAATGGAATGTCAGGGTGAAAAACAGTTCCACTGACACGGAGAAGGAACTTTTCTGATCGTACATTAGCATTCCTTTTGCTGTCAAACACGAATGGAAAGGAGCCCAGCTATCTAAGTAGGACATTGCAGCAAGTTTTCCGGCTTTTAGGCTCTATATTCTGATAGTAAAAGCTAATATGTTAAAGTATGATTTTATTTGCCATCAGTTCCTTTTCACAGTGTGAAAAGAGCAAACTTGCAGGCTTTGTGTTTTTTTCAAAACTCTGGAGGAGTTTTGTGAGCCTCTTTTTCTATCAACAAAAATCTCATTTCTCTTAACTTCCTTTACTCTATAGCTGAATGTCTTCCTTTTTTAATTTCCCGCCCTTTATCTTGAGAAGTCGAGAAACACAGCCAGTTCAGTTGGATTGTGAGAAGGTTGAAGTTGAACTGTTTAGAGTCGGATGCAGTCTTTCCCCAGATGTACTGTGGTCAGACCCAGTGTTCTGGTCACACCGTTACGGAGGGAGAAGTTACTGCTTGGTTCCAGCTTAACATTTCCAAAAATCTAGGGTAATTTCATATTTCATCTGGATAAATGTATTTCAACACTCAAGAATTCCCTTGTGTTATTAGTGTAAGAGAGGTTGGTCACAGTCTTGATCATGTGAAACATGCGCAGAGCATCAAGACTCCCAGTTGTAGTCAGGAGCATAACAGCTCTTCAGCTTGTGGTACCTCGTAGGACCCAGACTCAAGAGATTAAGTCACTGGTCATAGGTAGTTTGGCCTGCTCTGGCAAACTTCCTACTCAGGATAAATTTTGCCTTTTTGATATTTCACACCTTGTAAAAATATTCTGAACCCTATTAGAGTCCCTTGGTTTTGATAGATTCTTTTTTTTCTCTAATGTGAAAAAAGTTACATCCATTTAATCAAAATATGTCAGTACTGTTTACTCAAAGCTACATTTGATTTCAAACATTTTGTCTTGACAATTCACCTTCTTTTAGCATTCAATATATAAGTTGTTGCTAGTTATTGGGTTCATTTTTTGAGTTTAAGTCTTTATTGAATCCAGATTTAGCTTTTTTCCCCCATTTTTCTGTTGCTGACTTACCCTAAACATACAGAATATCTATTGACATTTCTCACATTTGATCTTTTGCTTCGTTAACCTTGTACTGTCATTCATGTCAGACTGCGAGTAGATTCTCAGGGAGCTTTGGCCTCAGGCACAGTTGTTTGCTTTTTCTAAAGCTTTATAGTCTTATGTGTTATTACAAAGCTTTCATCTCATGTTGATTTTACGACTTGTGCATCAGATGAACTAGCCTTTAACATTTTCTGTGGTTCTGCTGATTGCAGTTTTTGCAATCTGTCCATATCAAGTTACCAGAAACCTGAGCTCTTTTTTCTTTTTTTTTTTTTTTTGCTACACTTCTGTCATCCTAAGACATAAAAAGTGCTAAGGACTTTCTTCCCGTAGCGGATCAACTGTTCTTTTTTTTTCTAGTCAGCAGGCTATTACTGAGAATAAATATTTTATTGCAGAGGTCAAATTCTCTGAGCAGTTTTCCACAACACTGAAATAACAGTTTTAAACGTTTTCTTTCAGCCAGCTTTTGAAACAGGTTGTGGGGCTGTCAGCTGCTTGGTAATGGAGTCGGAGGTTTCTGTGTGCAGCACTGACTGTGTTTGTACCGCTGACTTCCCCTGGTTCTCTCCACTTTAATGGTGCATCAAAAGATAACAATATAGTACTAAATCACTCATTTGTCTTTATGGCTGTTGTAGCAGGAGAGAATTTAAAGAATCGTGATAATTTAAGAAGAGAATTGCTATTAAGGTTAGAAAACTTCATAAAGAGTGGGAGGACAGCTTCTCAGAACAAGGGTCCTTTCAGCCTCATGTTCTGCCTCCCATGGGTGGCTGCACGTGATGTTTGAGGGTGAGCAGGACAGGGCAAACATGAATAATACTTCCCCCAGTTTTCTCTTGACCCCCAAGGGGTTTCCTAAGCCTATTAAGGTTTGTACATCTGACAGCCTTCCAAGTGCTTGCCTTGTTCCCCTTGACCTCATGTGAACTCTGCATTCACAACATTCCTTAATGAGGAGACCTATAAATCTACTGTCCTTGAATGACAAAATGCCACCTTTTTTTCCATGTTGAACCTTCTGCCTGCCGACTTAAATTTGTTTGTTGTCCCCAAGGTCTTGTACTGAAGTAGTCGCACACCTTCATGGCACTCACCGTTTTGTATTCCTGTATCACGCTGTCCCTAAGGTGTCTCCTTTTCCAGCCTGAAGAGTCCCAGCCTGCTCAGTTACTGCCTGTGTGGAAGCAGCTCCATACATTTCATCATTCTTGATACCCTTATTTTCTAATATCCTCTTCTGAGACTGGGCTTCAGAACTTCAAAAAATGGCAAAAGGTTAATTTTCAAGGACAGAGTAGTCTCCTCTGCTCTTTCTCTCCTCAGAATTCTTAAGGTTCAATTTGACTTTTTAACTAGGTGGAACTTAACCACCATAAGCCCCAAATGTCATTCCTGCACAGTGGGGTGAGGCAACTGTCCCTCGCTTCATATGTGAAATGATGGAGGTGCAGGGCAGGTCTCCACATGTATCACTTCACATCTGTCTGTACAGAACGCCATCTGCCATTTTATTGACCAATTGCTCAGCCTTTTAAGTTAGGAATTCCTCAATCTGTGCTTGCCCTCAGTGAAAGCTCACCGGCTTCCAGCTACTCCACAATTTTTTATGTTTTGTTAAAGATCGGTGTCAAATTACTTCAGTCTTTAGGCACCAAGAAGAAGGTTATGTAGTGCCATTTGCTCCGGATTAAAATTTCCAAGAGTGATTGCGTTCAGCTTCGTTCAGACAGGTGCATTTATCGTTAAAGAATTCCAGTTGAAGCTAGGCATTTGTTCTTTCTTACCCGTGTCCCTGTAGTGGGTGTTTTGGTCAATGCTTACCCCTCTTCCTGCCCTGACTCCCCTGAGTTCAGGTGCACATCACCGTGTTGCCGTGTCCCAAACGGGACCGCCAAGAGCCCTCAGCACCTCCCAATGTGCTGTTCCCGTGGGGAAGTCCCAGCTCAGTGGTGTGGGGACAGGGAAGAGCCTCAACTCAGTTTATTTTTGTTTGCAAAGCCAGCGCCTGAGCAATGCACACGTGTTGTTCCTCAGGGGAAACCGCAAGGAGTCGATGCTGCAGCTCGTTTTTCTTCTGTGCCGTAGGAAGGGCTGTGCTCGGCCAAGCCCAGGCGCTGACGGGAGATAATGGCAAAAGGCAGCAGAGCCATTGTGACCCCGACAGCAAACACACTGCCCTGAATAGGTCTCAGCATCTTCTTGTGCATTTTCTTGTACCTGAGGATGGGTAGAGATGGTTTATTTACCTCTTTATTCTCTTGATGATTTGTAAGACTCAAGCAGGAGGAGCAGGCAGGCACACCGTGGGAACTCACTCAGGCAGAATTCACACCAGCCCTGATGGCATCTTCTGGACACCCAGAGATGAATAATAAGAAAGAAGAGATTAATTATAAGAAAAAGTAAGGCAGGCTGACTACTGACTCAGTGTTCTGCCTCATCTGATGAACCATGCAAATGTGTCATTTTAATTCTGCATTATTACAGTAGGGTGATTGTTAATTTAAAATTGTTTTGTTGGGTTTTTGTTTTTTTAAATTTGGAGGTTTTACTTGAAAATGAGAAAGGTTGCTGAGAGAGTGCAAATAACTAGAGTGCATTGCTGTATGAAAGGCCAGCAATTTCTGGAATAAATATTTCTGTTTACAGTTGAAGACAAAGGGCAGCTGTCATCGTTTTTTATAACAACTTAACTGGATCTGACATGGCAGTGTTTACCCTGCACTTCAGGTATTAGATGTCAGCAATGAGTTACCACAGATAGAAACCAGCAAGTGCTTCTACATATTTCATGCCAAAGAGTTGCCAATCTGAGGGGCTTGGCATCCTCCCAAAAACCAGTCAGTAAAACAATTCGAAGTATAAAATTGAAACAAAAGTCATATGTGGGGAGAGTGACCTAACTATTGCCAATATTTTTGTCATACCCATTGAAGATGTTACTATGTGTGTGGTAAGCTAGTTTTTGCACAATTTAAGAATTTAAATTTTAAACTTTGGTTAAATTTACCTATGTCTTCAGTGACGTTGAGGGCAACTACTCCTGAACCACGGTAGAAAGTAAAAAGGGCTATAGGAACATCAGCGATGATCAGACGGAAAGTACAAAAGGGGAATCAAGTTACTATTATTGATAATCTGTAAAAAAATGTTCATTTCTTTTAAGGGATGGGAAAGACATGGTGGATATTGTTACAAAATCGACAGTACCCCCCGAAGTTTTGAACATGCTTCCAGTGGTTATTTCTGCCCATCTGCACTTGTGTCAGTAACAAACAGGTAGTTAATCCTATTAGACAGTGTGAAGATACCTCTAACAAGAGCTATTCTAACTTTGTAAAGTGTTGCATGGCGAAAGGTATTACCATTACGAGATAACATTTGTGTAAGAGGCGAGCATAATTACTAACATTGGCTAAAATCAAAGGCGCGCTTTGCTTTAATTTTTAATTGAAAATAAATTTTAGCGAAAAGCAATTGCTATGCGAATAAACACAGCAATGTGCACATATATGAGTGTGCAGAAGTCTAAAAATGCTTTCTACACAAGTATCTTTAAGAAATGTTGTTAGTGTACTTGGAAACTATACTGAAAAATGAAAATACACTTAATTTTTATAATGAAAATGTATCAAATTTTAATCCAGATCAGTGGTTTATGAATATTTCTATGTATGCATTTTACATAAGTTCGCAGCCAACGGGGAGAGAGTAAATGTTTTGAAAGCATTTGAGATCTGTCTTCCCTTGCTTTGCTTCTATTTACCTGTGTTCCAGCTTCAGCAAGGGCTTTCTCCTCTGCTGATGTCCAGATGCTTTCTCTGATCGGTTTGTGATTTACCCTGTCTGTTGGATTCCCATTGAAGTTCATGACATACTGAAAAATTTATTACATACATACTTTATTGTAGAAAAGAAAAAGTAAGGAAAAAATCTCATCCTACGTTTAGGATGGGGGAAGCACTGTAACCTCCAGCAATCTGATGAACGGTAGCTAGAAATTCTAGGAAAGTACAGGCTACCCCATAGAAGAATTTATGTTGAGGGGAATTTGGGTGCTGGAGGATTGAGGATTGTGCAGAACGCTTTCAGCACTGCACTGTGACAAGAAATTTTACCAAGAGGGTGAAGAACAAGTTCTTGCAGCTGAGAATTTGTAGCTCAAACATCACAGGGAGCTGAGAGCACACTGCAAATCACTGGAAGCACGTTGTGTGTCCTTTTCTGCTTATTTCTCTCTATTTGATTTTTGCTGGGTGTAGCCATTGCTGTTTATCATTTAAGTGTCCAATTCCAATACTGGCATGGCAAAGCAAGCTAGTTGTCAGTTTAGGGTTTTCTTTCTTCAAATTACGGCTGAGATTTGTTGTTCTGGTGTGAAAAGTGCAAAAATTTTCACTGTGTTGGTCGTAAAACATTCATTAAGAAGTAAGCTGTAGAGGAAAGAGAGTTGGTTAAAAGGGAACATGAGATAAAAATTAAATAAAAGGTCTCAGTCACTGTCAGTCTTACAGGTACACTGAATTTTTTATGTACATGCCATCCTTATGGCATTTAGTTGTTCTTTTTATGACGTGTGAAACTAAGAAGTCATGTAAGTTTTAATCAAAATGGTAATTTGCTTGGCTGTAATATTTTCATTGGAAACTGAAACATGCTTATAAACTGAGGCATTTTTGTGTAATGCTATATTGATTATATCTGAATAAATTACATTTAAGTGACAAATGGATTGTACGCAACAATTATTACTTGCAAAAAGGTGCACGTTTCTCACGTAACTTCAATGAAGAAATCAAAGAATGAAAAAGCGATTCCTTCGGTAGTCAGATCAAATAGTGATCCATGGTTTTTTCAGGCTTCCTAATCTACTTCTGTACCTTTTTCAAACGTTGCAATCTTTTCTTCTTCATACGAGGGGTTTCTTATTTTTATATGTGCATCATTAATGCGTTCTTTTCTTCACATCTTGTAGTTCAAGCATTGAGCTTATAAATTTCTAATCTCCTGTTTCTCCTATGTGCCCAAATGTTGATAAAGAAAAAAGAGAAATTGTGGTTTATGCCTAAAGTTTCCCCACAGTGTTCTATAAAGAAAATCAAGTACCTCATATATTTTTCTCTTCTTGTGTAATTTAAATAATTTCATGAGAGCTATTCACTGAAATACCAATTGACCAATTTTATTTTAATACACTTTTTGTCTTGATTATTTTACTAAGGTTTGAACAAGCTTTTATGAACAGCATGATCCGTAGTATGGTAAAATCTGAGAGAACTTATTTTTGGATAGGACTGCAAGACCTTAACAACACAGGAGAATACTTTTGGCTAAGTACAGCAGGAAAGAATCACTCCGTGGGCTACACAAACTGGAACAAGTACCAGCCACGTGAGTAATCTGCCAATAAAAACCCGAAATGATTTGGAGGGAGGTGGTGAGCTCTACCCTCCTTACCCCCACCAGTGACTGAGGAATCCCAGTCCTTTCCTCCCTGCCCAGCCAAGAGAGCAGGGAGATAAGCTGATGTTTTTTTGGTCGACTCGGTAACTTCCTACCGTGGACTGAGTTCGATGATCTGGCAGCTGGGGAGAAGCCCAAGATTCCTTCCCCCCATAACCCCCGGTGTTGTCCTTGTGGGTCCCTGGGTGCTGCAGGATGCTGGGCATGGCTCTGCCCACCCACTCTGGAGTGGGATATCCTTGCAGACATGGCTAATCACTGATATTTTTCTTTTTCTGTGAGATGTTTTTTTGTAACTTTTTTTTAATGGTTTGTGTGATGAAACACTGGCACAGGTTGCCCAGAGAGGTGGTGGAAGGCCCATCCCTGGAAATGTTCAAGATCAGGAGAGGGCTCTGAGCAACCTGATATTGTTCGATGTCCCTGCTCACTGCATGGGGGTTGGACTAGATGACCTTTAAAGGTCCCTTCTGACCCAACACATTCTATGATTCTATGATATATTTCTTTACGGCCTTTTCAAGGAGACCATCAGGGCTTCCCAAGACTCACATCGAAACGTCCCAGGGAAGTCCTGAATTTTATTCAGTAACAGTCACAGTTTGTAATTTGCATTTTATGTGAGAAAAAAAGAGAGAAGAGATTGCCTGAGATACATTTCTGCCAGTAAGAGCGCCATATGCTTACGTCCTGCCTTTTGAGAGGAACCCTTCGTCATGGTTCATTTTACAAGCTCAAGTCAGCCAAGACAGGCTTACAAACTGCTTGCTGACCCAAGAATTTGCTACTTTTGTAACTTCCAGAACCTGATAGATAAAACAGTCTCTTCACCAAGAATTCCTGTGCTTTATTCTGCTATTCAACATTTATCTCTGTGTCTAGGTTATTCCGGAGGTTGTGTTGCTATACGAGGGCAGCACCCCGTTGGTTATTGGGAGGTGAAAAGCTGTAAATACTTCAAAGCAATGTCATTGTGCAAGCAAAAAATCAATTCTTATGAAGAACCTGAACTTACTTTTCAAAAACATTTGAGTTCCTGCTATTTTGGATGGGAGTCAGATGCTAACCTGCTCAGCTGCTACAAGGTACCTGTCAGATTTGTCTTGGATTTTTCTGATTCTCCATAGCTTAAGGATGCACTGTTCCTAAAATATTTTTGATAAAGCATTATTTCTTTCACTCAACAAATAAAAATTGTTGCCGTCCTTCACTGCTTTTTAAAGTTAGTGGACGTCTTAAGAATCAGAACTATACTTGGAATACACATGGCTTTACTGTAGGAAAAACTGTGAATAATACTTGAGTTTTATGGGTTTCTGAAACAACTGCTTTCCAAAATCAACTACATTTATGACAGTGTTTATTTTATTGCAGATATTTCACAATGAAAAAGTCCTGATGAGAAGAACATGGAGTGAAGCAGAAGCATTATGCCAAGATTTTGGAGCACATCTTGCTAGTTTTAGCCATATCTATGAAGAGACATTTTTAAACAATTTACTATATACAATTTTTGATAGGTAAATAAATTTTTAATGCCACCAAAATTTGTCTTACTCATACTAATATGTAAAAATAATCTGCGGTTTAGGTTCTTCCATCCTCTTTACTAGGGGCTGAAGAGGTCTCTGACATGAACCTAAAAGTGGGTGAAAAGAAGCACTGTAACATGGTGCTTTTTGAACATAATCTTTCTAGTAAATGTCGAGCAACTGTTAATGTCAAGGTGATATTCTTGTGAAGTAACATTCCCTGTTGAAATGAGGGGTTGGCAATTTTAATCCTATTTTAAATTTTAGAAAGTAATTCCTGAAATAATTTTAAAAAGTAATTCCTGAAATAGCATTTCTCATGCACTTTTTTCTTAGTTATTTCCTTTGTTTCCACCATAGGACAGAAGAAAGACAGTTCTGGATTGGGTTTAATAGAAGAAACCCTCTTTCTGGAGGGACATGGCAGTGGTCTGACAGAACACCTGTAACTATCTGTATACTTATATATTCCTGAAACCCTTCAAGTCATATCTGAGCATAAGCTCACAAAAATAAGCCTTGTGAGCAAAGTTTGTTCAGGAAGACTGGTTTTCATGTCTATGTATTTCACTTAAAAGCAATTGTTGCAATAGGATTAATAGTACACGACTAGTAAAACAGCAGCCTGTGCGAAAGGGCTGTGCAACTGCACGAGGAATTTGGTAGGATTATGTGGTTTTGCAGATGTGTACCTTCAGCCTAGGACCAGGCATATGCAGAGTGAACACACGTGTTCACACACACATATATGTATGCACACGCACACATCACTCAGTAGAGCGTAGCGCTAACAACACCAGGGTCGCGGGTTCAGTTCCCATTCGGTCCCCAAGTGTTGCCTGATCTAGTCAAGAGCTGGCGTCCCCGGCGACAGGGAGGCTGGATTAAAATGATCTCTAAGGTCCCTTCCAGCCTAGCCCATTCTATGATATATATATATCTATATATATACATGTGTATGTATATGTATATACACACACACAGATATTTACATATATACACATGCACCCACATTGGGAAACCTTAGAGCTGTGCTTACGTGCTTTATTTGTTCTGTCAATGTTAAGTTCGTGCCTGCACTGAGAGCTAAGTCTTTCCTTTTGTAATACTGCTTTTGATTTTGCACCCTTGAAGAGGTTGGTGCCATACTAATGGTTAGTACTTGGCATTTAAATATCAAACAACTGAAGAGGGGCCAGTTTTTAACCTGTAATTGGCTTTTAGCCTCAAAGAACAGTGCCAGCTCTGCCAACGTTACTTAAGTCATTTCAGAATGCGAACGGAAGTTGTCATGCAACACGCCGAACCAAAGAAAAGGCTGTTAGATGTGGGCAAAATTGTTAGGTTTCATAGCTATTAAATTATTTTTACAAGGAAGGAGTCTGATATAAGATGGGAAGTTCAACAGGACATTGAGAGAACATGACTATAGACCCTATTTTTTTGATTTTACCACCATAATTTAGGTGTTCCTCTACTTGTTGCTTATGATGTTCTTACATACACACATCTCCAAATCCTTCCTTTTTCTCCATAATGAGATTTTGAAATGCTTCATCTTGGATTGTCAGTGAAAGGTAATGAATGTGCCGTTTTCAGGTTGTATCTTCATTTTTGGAGAGCAAATATGCTGAAGATGACTCAAGAAACTGTGCTGTGTTCAAAGTAAATAAAACAGTCTTTCCAGCACACTGCAATGAAAAGCGTGAATGGATATGCAAAATACCAAAAGGTGAAATGTTAATTATCATACATTGTCTATTATACTCACTACTTGCAATTCAGGAGAGGTACAGGGAAAAAAAATATCCAGAAGTCTGCTTTTTAGCCACATCTGGAGTTCTCATTGGCTTTCTGCGTGAAATCATGGCAAAGCTGTATGTGGCCATAAGGGTTTGTTGGCCATTTAACAAGTCTAATATGTGCAGTCACTTTAAAAATGGATAGCAGTGACTATCAGTTAGCAGAACTTAATCAAACTCTTTATTATAAAGGATACTAAAAATAGTAAATGTCGCAATTATTTTATTCTATGTTTATCTCCTGGGGCTTTATTTTTATTTTTTGTCCCTGAACAAGAATAGCGATTCCTCATGATTTTGCTTAAATTCTTACCATGTGGAGAAAGCAATTTCAGTGAAATACTGCTTTTCATTCTTGATCAACAATATTTTAGTTAATTTATGTATTTTTGCAGGTGTTAAACCGAAGAATCCAGATTGGTACGTAGCTGGTAAGAAAACGTTTTCTTTTTTCACTTCTTGAAATTTTATAAAAGTAACTAAAATGTTCTGAGTTAAAAATTTACATTAAAGGAATTCTGTAGGAACTTGTTGCTACGGATGCAAATCTGCCGCTTTTTTGTTCAGAAACACTGAAACATGAGATTCTCCTTGGGTTAGGTAAAGGAGGGCTGCCAGTTGCACAGGACTTTGGTAACCTCTCCATCACATGACAACTGCCTTTTTTGCAAAGGCTGGACAATTCTCTTAATACTACTGCACTATCACAGGACAGAATATTTTTTTTTAAAATTACTTATTGTGCTTTTTTCTCCCCCATGAATTTGTATGTTACATGTGATTCTGCTGTTAGTTGCCGTGTATTTGTCCTCTGACACGTGGCTGTCACAGGGAGCCACAGGAGTCACAAAGGATGAGTCTTAAAGTGAGTTTTTACCCCTGCACACCACTGACTCTTTTGCTTGTTTTCTAGAACTGCCATGGTCATATTATCAAGGAGCAGAGTATCTTTTCCATGTCAGTCCTACGGACTGGGAAACCTATGAGTTTGTCTGTGCCTGGCTTCGCAGCGGAGTGGCAACAATAAATTCTTCTGCTGAGCAAGCTTTTATTCAAAATAAAATTAAGAAGGTAACAAAAACCTACCCTTTAAAAAAAACCAACCTCAATCAGCAACTATTTTCTTCTGCGTCTTTTGGAATATCTGGCTGCCTGTTGCTCCAGGTAGAATCCAAAAGACATTCTACTTTAGAAATAATTCTCTTGCTATTTTCATTTCCCACATCCCTCCCTGAAGCCCTGTTTAGCTAAAAAAGTCAGTAACATTTCAGAATCTGCAGAATCGTCTCTGCTGGTTGACCAGTTTGCCCCAGGGACCCAAGGGGAGCAAAACTCAGTTTCTTATCTCAAATTTATGAATGTAATTAGGGGTAAAGAGAAAGGGGTCATTTCAGTAGGTACATTAGCATGATGTGGGCATTAAGTCCAGATGTTGAAACAGTCTTCATAGTTTAAATCTTCAACGTGATGATTTGAAATGTTACTTTTGGGGAGAACTGGACGAGAATGGCCATCGTTTGATGTTGCTGTATAAGCTGTAAGCTACTGAAATCCTAACTGCAGCTCCTGAGGTAGTGTGGCTGCGACAACACAGGTTACACTTCAGTTCTTTGGGGGGAGATAAATAAATAAATAAATGCTTCTCAGAGACAGGGTGGCTTTTCCCATGTCTTGCATGTTCAGAACTTTGGTGGTGGTGGTGGCTCTTTCCCAAAGAACCTAAAACCTGTGGCTAGTAAGGGGCTGACCCTGAAAGTGAAGCTTGTTCCTAGTTTAAGGCAGAATGAAATCAGCACAGCAATAATAAGTGGCTGTTTGAATTACATTATTTCTGTGACTTCCAGAATACTTTGCTTTTTAAGAGTCTAGACCCTTTTATGAAAACTACAATCCATCTGGAAAACATCTCTAGGAATCTTTTGTATGAGCTATAAAAAGCCTGTAAGTGTTCATAGAGAACAATTTGGAAGCCTTAAGGACCAGCTTAAGGAAATACTTGCTATTATCTATTTTTAGGAGCTGGGGAAAAACAAATTCTGGCCTAAGACTGCAGTCCTTTTCAAGCCAAATATCCTGTAAATTCCTAAAATTGTAAATTCCCAGTTTATGGAAGATACATCAGTAATCCAGTGGAAACCAGGCGCTAAACCATGCTCTGTTTATGTGAATAACCTTACTAGTGTGACATAAATTAACATGGGCAGGATTTAGCACCTGTTCTTCCCACTGGAACCCCATGAAGATGCTGTTTGTCTGAATACAGAGTCTGGCTTCAGGAGCTTGTTAACGCTTTGATAAGAGGGAAGCAACAGCTAAACCTGTGGCAAACCATTTTTATTTTTTATTTTTTTTAACAGCTATCAAATAGTGATGTTCACTGGTGGATTGGATTGCGCGCAGAGAACTTCAGTGATGAATTCCGGTAAGAATACCCGTGCTTCAGCTGCTCTGAGTCGCACTTGGTGTGTCCTGCTTGTGGGCTGCCCTTCCGTTCTGAGAGACTGGAAAGGTTTGATGACTGAGTGGGGTGTTCCTGAGACAACTTCAGTTCTTGTGTAAATATCACTTGGAATATATTACCCTTAATTTATCTCCATGTTACGGTATTTCTTCTGAAGGGGTCATAGAAGATAAAAGCCAAAGGCATGAATATCAGCCTTGTTGGTTTTCTGGTTTTCTAAAACTTAATGAGTACTTCCTATCTTACGAATGCTTTTAATAGGAGGTGTGTTTTTTAGTAAAGATAGGAAAAAGTGTAACTGAACTCTTAATATTTCTGTGCAGCTGGAGAGATAAATCACCAGTGACATACCAGAACTGGAAAGAAGGGAGGGAAAAAGATCCTCAGAAACCAGGGAAAAGATGTGGCTTCATTTCATCAGAAACAGGTTTATTTTATATTTCATTTTGGTGCAGGAGTTGTGACTGGATTCATTTGTTGGCTGAAGCGGTTACCTTTTTTTTAATTGCTCTCAAGAAATGCAATCCATATTAAAGTCCTGTTACATGGTTATAATTTGCATAACTGCTTTTATGGCTAAGACAAGAATAGTGAAATATTATTAATATTCCCAGCAACTAGGCTGTAGGATTTAAAAGTGTATTAATAGTTCCAGTTCTCTAATGTCAAAATACAAAGATGCCAGTGATACTGCTGCTTTAGTTTTACTTAAGAATCTGTTATGTGGCACAGCAAAAATGTTAGTGCCTTGCTGGTTTTCACAGTCAGTTTTCTCAAAACCAAATGAGCCAGATGGACTGAGCAACAATTTTTCTTACATTTATTAACTGTTTCTCTGTCAGCACACAACTTTAAATACCCAGGTTTCCAGCTTGTTTTTTATATCATAGCCAATCTGCTGAGGGTTTTTTGGGTACCATGGTTTTAGTGCTAGGCTTTACATCATCAACATACATCTATATTTTACTAGAGTAATAAAAACATTTTAGAGTGCTGCTTGTTCAAGCAATTTCTGTCATCTCAGTCTCTGTTTTCTGAAGATCTGCAAGTCACATAATAAAGTAAACATGTCAGGTTCCATGGAAAGAAAAATTATCCACCTTTGTGTTTGAGAGAAGGGCTAAAAAAATTAATCCAGCTGCACTCTTGTAATCTCAGCCTCAAAGCTCAAAACTGAGAAAGTGAAAAACCTTTTTTTTTTTTCCCCACGTAGAATCTCAGAGTTTTGATTCATGACTTTCAAATGCTTGAGTCTGGCATTATTATAGTTATATGAGATAAAAGAGATGCCCACCCTCCCCCCTCAGCTGGCCAGCACAAGAGAACTGGTCAACAACTGGAGTGCACTGAGAAAAGTATTTTACTCCTAAGCAGATCAGCATTTTATGTTAGTACCTGGATCTTGCCAAAATTTTTCAATGTAAGGAAGTCAAGCTATTTTATCTGGAAGGCATCATTTCCATATCTTTCCTTTTTGTTTGCATAACTAATTTTTTTTTAAATCCATGATTACACGGGCATATGTTATGTGACATGGTGTGGAGGAATTGGTTTAACTTAATAAAATCAAACTAGAAAAAAAGTATGAGCCCTATCGACCATCAAATCTGCTGTATGTCCAAATGTATTTGATGTGGAATCTCATCTTATTCAACCACTAAAGGATATACTTCTTCATAATATCTAAGATAGCTAAGGAAAGAAAAAACACCTTTCAGATTTTCAAGCCAATATTGAACTGCAATTTTTCTTTTTACACAGGACTCTGGGGTCATGAAAACTGTACTGTCTCTCTTCCCTGTATTTGTAAACGTAAACTTGCATGGAAAATAGAGAAAGAGATTCCAAAAGACCAGAACCAACAAGGAGAATGTCCCAAAGGCTGGTTGCGCTTTGGATTGAAAGTAAAGCATTTTTTTCTGCTATTCAATTATTCAAAATCCTTCTCCGTGTTTATGACACAAATTGGACTTCTTGGGATTTATTTGGTATTGGAAGACTCTCTTCCTTTCTGAAAGCAGGGCCCTTAAGTTAAGTTAGGTTAATAAGCTGTTGAAAATTTCACTTTAGTTCAAGGAAGTGAATGCTCATATATGAAAAGCTATCTCCATCCTCTTTTTCCCTGCTCCATCCTCTCTTTTCCACTTAAGATTTTTCCAAGAATATTCATGATCTCAAGACAGATCTCTGACCCCTTGCTCTACTAAACGAATCCCTAACTGCTGCCGTCCTCCGAAAGATGCTGTTTCACATAGGGCTCATCAAAGATAAGTACAAACTAAGTCTATTTGCAACTGAAGGTCAAAAGGCAATTATTTCATCAAGCTTCTCTTAAATGCATCCGTTCCTTAATAGCAACACGTGTTAGGGTGGCTGGATTTATCCCAG
>NW_009719942.1:22151-31032 GCF_000703405.1 Apaloderma vittatum | reverse complement strand
TGAACCGCTGTGACTACAAGGATAAATTTCACCCAGATTGTGTTTGCCTTTAAGCTACAGGTTTAAATCCAAGCCTGATCACAGGTGAAAACTGATACCAAGCGTGTTGGAGAGGTCCATTGCAGGACAGAAACTAATGCGATATTTCATGTTAAGTAACAGCATGTGAAATGCTTTAGTTGATCGCTTTTAGTCATTGATAAATATTTTTTAAACTGGTTAAAGAAAATCCCAAGCTTTTTGTGTGTTTGTTTGAAACAGTGCTTCTTGATACAAATCCCGAAGGATCCGGAGCATCTGAGAGACTGGTACTCTGCAAAAGAGTTCTGCAATAACTATGATGGGTCACTCGCTTACCCTGAAGACGAGCTGGAACAAGGTAGAGGACTGAAAATATTGTTAAATAAATAAAATTCCATCTTCATTAGAATGCTGTAGTAAAGTTTCATCTTGGATACAAATTTAGGAGAAAAGATTGTTCGGGTACTACTCATGGTTCCACTGCTTTAAACAAGTTAGTGTTTGCCTTTCCTAGTTTCCGAGGATGTAAAGAACTTAGAATATAAATACTCACTGAGCTATTTGGCAGGTGTGAGTAATTGTAATGTCTTTTGTGTTTACAACTATGTATTAGAAATACAAGAAATAATGGGATACCCATTTAAAAATTTGCTGTGTAAAATTTCTACCTTCTAAGTGCAACATCACATTGTTGTAGAAGCAATCTCATTTTTTCCCTTAAATAGTAGTTAAAACCTGATCTATAATATAGCACAACGCTAGGCTGGAACTCTCCGAAAGAAATGCCATCATATTTAAAAATTTTTGTAATCTCTATTCATAAAAATCTGTGAATTTCATTCATTGGTAAAACTACTTATCTGGAGGTGGGAGGAATCTCAGTGGCTGTTTTTAGTTGAGAAATTTTATTTTCAACTAAAGCTGAGAAAAGCTTTTTCAGTGGGGCAGTTTCCTGAGCTTAAGTTGTTCAAGCTGCTGTGAACACTTGTGACTGACTTACTAGTTAATGAACTGGATCCTTACCCAACTGCAGTTAATCAGTTTAACTGCATTAATGGTTAGATGACACTGAAAGGCCACTCGTGTTCTTACTTTCTAGAAGCTGTGTAACATCATTGATTAGTAATTAATTTATTCAGTGCTTTCGCATGTTGGAAGATACTTCATCTAAACATAAATGGTTGACCGTTAATTATATTTTATTCCTGTTTCATTTTCCAGCTTTCATAACAATGAATCTATTTGGATGGAAAACTAGTGTTTGGATAGGTTTCCAGGGTGATGATTATGAAAAATGGCTGAGTGAAAATTTTCCGATGTATTCCAACTGGTCTCCAGTTGAAGTAGTGGATGTGAGTATTTCCAGGGGCTTTAAGGACAGTGGTAAGTTGTGGCAGTCATGATTTTTATGGATATAAGACAAGGCCTGACCTGTTAAAGCAACTTAATCTTCTCTTAAGTTTTGCAGCTTCAGACAACTGTGGGCACAGATTCATGGGCATAACTAGAAGTAGCAAAGAAAGCACCACTGAGTCAGTGATTTATGTATTTTGTGGCTATAGTCACATTCTCTTGCAATTGCTTTCAAGCACCAAAGTTTGAATTATATGGGTAGTATCATAGCTGGGTCTGAGCAAAGTTTAGGAATAAGATAATGAATTTTGTGGTTTTACTATATTGTTTTACATTACATTAGACACATACTGGGCTTATTAGCATTTTAGATTGTTCAGTGTAAGCTTTTATTTTGAGGTTATTGTTTAAAATTGCATTTATGGGAGTGTTCACTGTTCTACGTAAATGTTTGTAACAGATAATTATTCTTCTAAATTTAATAGTTATGCATTGTTTTTACACACTGTCCTTTTTAATTGATGTAAGGTTCTGTGTTGATTTCAGAGACAGCATTATAACAGTGCAAACATCGACGAACAACTTCCACTATGTACACTAGTGTCAAATAACCCTAACTTTTATTTTACGGGAAAATGGTATTTAGAAAACTGTCAGAAAAATTACGGGTTTGTCTGCCAAAAGACTCAGGGTAAGGTTTTGTTTTGCTTTGCTTCTACTCTCTTTTCTTACTATATTGAATTAATCCTACTTTATTTTCATCTAGAAGCAGCTTATTATAGGTGTCTAGAAGACCAGGAACATAAAGGTTTTGAAGATAGATTGACAAGCTTTACACTATTTAATAAATCAATAGCTGTGATATACAAGTAGTTTCTAAAAAAAATGTTCTGTTTTCTTCCTAACTTTTAGCTTTCTGTTGCATATCAGAAGCTTCCAGAGCATGTTCCCAAAACAGATCAGCAGCAAATTATTAACCCTAAAGCAAAGGGAGGGCTGTAATCTGAGCCTGTAGGGAGTGCCCTTGGGTGCTGTACTCCCTGCGGGGTGGTTTTATATGGCTCAACTTTATCTGTCGCTCCCTATCATGGGGCTGAAGAGGAGCCTCTCCTGCTGCCTGCCTGGGAGGGGAGGGAGAGCGAGTCGAGAGAAATAAATACAAGCTTTGGGCAGTGAGTCGAGAGAAATAAATACAAGCTTTGGGCAGTCCTCCCATGTGTTTGACGTCGTTTATTATGAATGACAGCTGCCGGCAGTGCCGGAGTAATCCTGCACATAGTGCAGAAAAAATAAATAAATGCATTTTCCTGTTGCTTTGTTCCATTTCCCTCCCAAACGGTTTTACTTTAACCCTTTGCTGCTGCTGCTTCAGACCGATGGGAAAGGTAATAAAAGGCAGGAAGGGCGAGTGTTGCCGTGGGGCAGGCAGGCTGCAGGGTGCTTGGGGGTCTGGGGCTGCGGTGGGTGCTCAGGACCCTGCCCACCTTTCCCAACTAGGTGAGCTCTGCTGGGGTGGTGGGACCAGTCGTGCCTCCCAGCATGGCACCCATGGCACTCTGAGACCATCAGGCAGTTCCGCTTGCTAAGTCGGCAAAAAATTTCCCGTCTCTCCCTCCGCCTTTACCATATTTTTCCCCCCGCAACTGATGTAATTTTGCGCAGCTTTTCCAGGCTGAGGGCAGGGTCAGACAGAGCGCAGACCTGGCCATGGGAATATATAGCTGGGCAAGCAGAGAAGCAAGGAGACACGAGACAGCCTCTTGCTGGCAGTAGTGAACTGCTAAATTTGCTCCTGTGTCCAAACATGCAGTGACACGCACTGAAAACTGGAACAAAATAGTGTGTTTCAGTTAGCTCAGGGGCAGAACTTTTTCTTGCTTAGAAGTTTCTAATTTTAAATTATTTGCGAATCACAAATAATGAATTAATTTACTATTTTAAGATGCTTATTAACACTCCTCTTCTCTTAGTCGTAACGGGAACTAAGTCTAAAAACTGCAGAGCAAAGCAACCACTTCATTTTGTGATCACTGAAAAGTTTTACAGACAGAAGTAATTAATCCATACTGACAAGCGGGACTAAAATTGACACATTGCTTTATTTTAATAGTACTGTGGGCATTCATACACCTTAGCAAAGGCATTTGCCTCCTGTAGAAGAGTGACCACAGCAGCATCACAGGCTGGACTGGAGTTGGTCTCTGTCTCCTGATTTATTTTTTTTTTTTCTCATGGGCGACTTTGTCATAATTTCTTAAATCTAAAACATCTGCTTCTTCCTTCTGTTTTTTTGGACATAGCTGTGTTAGTTTATCATCAAAAAGAAGTGTAAGTCTCCATGCACAGAGGATTTCCCTAACTGCCAGTACTGTCATCTTCCCTACGCTGGCTCATGGATAAGTAAAGATGAGCTCAAGAAGCTCCTAAGCACTTACTTGTATCAGGAGCCACAGTTTGTCATCCTCTTGGTTTTGCCAATACAGGTGTTTGTGAGGCCAGGCTTTGTGCTGTAAACTGATCGTGGATTATTAAAAATAATGGGTCAAAAAAGAGGTAATCTAAATGACATGCATGGTATCTGGGATAAGAGCACTCTGTATCCCGCTGCTATCGGACATGTGGGATATGCCCAGATGCAAGGTGATTTCTTACTGACTTTCAAAGATCCAGTCAGTGGCACTAGCTCTATCCAGTTTTTCTTGCTTTCTTTTTTTTTCTACGTGAAGTTTATTCACTCCTATGATGAGTTTTGTACTATGATAGAATTTCAGATACTGTTCTAGTAGTTATCTTTTTCTTTTTAAAGTTCACCGTACCTTCCTGAAACCGAGGAGTTTGCAAGTTTTCTGCTCTATTCAAGCTGTCTGTTCTAAGAAATAAATAAATCCTTTATTTCTGTTTGTAACAGATGCATCGAGACATGTCATCAACGCGTCTGAAACATACTCTGTGCCAGATACTTTAGAATATGGAAACAGAATGTATAAACTAATAAGTGGGAATTTTACGTGGTCTTCAGCTTTAAAAACCTGCATGGCAAACGGCGCAGAGTTGGTCAGCATTACAGACCAGTATCAGCAAGCTTTCCTCACGGTCATCGTGAATCGACTGGGATACAACCACTGGATCGGGCTGTTCACTTCGGATGTACGTAGTGGGACTCCCTGGCTGTGAATGTGGTGCTGCAGAGGAGTTTTCCCAGTGACGAGCTAGTGAGATGTGTCATTCATCTGAAGTCACAGGAAACTCACATCTGGAAATGAAACCCTGGAACCGTTTTTTTTTGCGGTGTAACGTCTAAGTCTCATGAGAGCTGGTTTGGTGCAATGACTACTGAAAACTAAAAGCCATAGGGAACATTTAGAAACACGCCAAAATCTTTTGTAGCGTCATCATTGAAATTATGTTGTTTCATTTGTAGCTGCCCAACCAACCACTTGATGAAAACAGCAGGCTAGATGTAGCTTGTAGTCTCCCAGAAGTAAGTTGGGGGGATCCTTGGATCTGCCTTTGGTAGATTCTTCTGGATCTATCCGGTTTTTGGAGATGTGAAAGACTTTCTGTAACACCTGGTGAAGATGCCACCAGAAGGAGGTGAATTTGTTTGGTGCTAACGCATATCAGAAAGATAATCCGAAATTTGTTTTGGCAGAATGGGCTTAACTTTGAGTGGTCGGATGGAACTCGGTCTCTGTTTACCTTCTGGGAAGACGACGAGTCCCAGGCGTTTGGGGGCTGTGTTTACATTGATACTTCAGGCCACTGGAAAAGCGCCAACTGTGAACATCTTCTGCAAGGAGCAGTTTGCCACGTGCCGCCTAGTAAGTCAGAATGAGGTTTGACTTAAATCTTTGCAGCTGCACGTGTGCGTATTGACAGTGGAAGTAAACGAAAGGAAATCAATTGGTTTGAGATTGAGCAATGATGGTGGTATCATTCAAAACTGAAATAGACTTTTGGCATTTAGCCGCTGTGTCTCCTATTTGTGAAATCATTTTTTTCTCCCATAAAATACTGGCCATCAGGTCCAGGCTGTAGGAGAATGGAAAGAGAATTTCCATGATAGAAAAGAAACAGGAAAATTACTTACTCTCTTTCATCAGTGAACACTGTATTATCTGTGAAAAATTATGATTTCTAATAACCTAGCTTGAAGGGAAATAAATTCAGTTTGCTGCAATTAACTGTGGGATGAGAGAAGGGAAACATTTAGAGCAGAGAGAAGAATTAGAGTCACGTATTCATTGATTGCACGTAAAAGATTTTGCAAGTTTTTTGGTCTGTTTTTAAAGAAAGAATAATACCCTATATCCTAAAGGATGCTGTGTTTCCTGCAATGCTTTGTTTATTACCTGGGCTTCATTTGAATCCAGAATTCAGCCCTGGAATCCCATTCAGGCCAGGACCACAGAGTCTTTGGCAGCATCCAGTTCAAAAAAATAGTTCCTCTTGGGTGGTATTCATCAGCCAGGGTTAACCTACAGCTTCTTAGAGCTTTTTGATCTGTTGAGAAGAAAGCTGGTTCCGAATCCTTCCAGATAAAAATAATTCTCTCGCGTGGGTTTTTGTAGTGAAGTTGACCAATTTGTTTCTCAAGTTACATAACCATGTATAGCTTAAGGTTTACTTGATTTTTTTTAAAAACGTCTTTTCTAGCAAAGTAGGATGCATGTGAGACCAAAGGTAACGCAGCTGAATCTACAGCACTGCCAAAAAGTGATGCTGGATATCACAGACGAAGTTTGTAGAGTTGCCCTGAGTCAGGGGGACTCTTTGCTGCCGCGGGTTGCATGCCAGCAAGGCTGGCTGCCCCTTACTGACGGGAAACTCTCCTCTGGGCCACGGTGTTTGGTGTGAAGTTAACTTTGCAGCTTAGTGGAGAGAAGCTCTGCAGCCCTTGGAAATCCCCAGCCCTCTGGGAGATGCTGGGCAGCACAAAGCGATCCGATGTGCTCGTACTTTGCTCCTAACTCCCGCTGCACATCAGTGCCGGTTAGGTTGTACTGAGAGTGCTGTTGCAGTCCTGCAAGGCTTTTGGTCAGGAATAAAACCTGCTTTACTCTGCTAATACCAATATATAGACCCATTAGGTTTTGACTTTGAAGAACGGAGACCTAATGCAATAACGCACTTATTAGCATTACTCTGAAACGGTGTGTGGAATGTTAATGTGTACGTTGTTGTGCCAATAAAGCTCTGCTGTTATTTCGATCACAGAAGAGAAGCTCACTGCCTATAAAGGCTTGTGTTCAGAAGAAACTGTTCCCTGGATCAAATTCAAAAACAGTTGCTACAGCTTTTCCACAGTTCTGCAGGGCACAAATTTTGATACCGCATATGAAGTCTGCAAAAATCAAGGTAAGTGATTACTTCGTAGCTACAAAATGTCATCGTGATAGCTTAAAAAAAGTACACGTTTTCTGAAATGACGGGAATCATGGCATGTGTTCAAGATAGCAATAGTGGAGCTCATAAGCCAACTATGAAATTGAAGGCAACATACATAAAAAAAAGGTTCCTCTCCATGTGAAAGTGTTGATTTCTGGAATAACACATATAATTAATTTTTTTCCCCTTCGAACTTGTTTTGAAATCACGTGAGGCTATTTTTATATCAGCTTGAGCATTTTTACGTTAACTGCAAATTTAAGAACTTACAATGTATAACCAGACTTTTCAAGCTTTTCAGTTAAGACTCATAATACTAACTTTTCGAAACGCAATGGTACATTTTAGTGACGTGGTTTGTTTGAAAATTTGTCCTGTCTTTAATTTGTAGGATCAGACCTTCTAACTATTCAAGATGAAGATGAAAATGCATTCATTTTGGAAGAATTGCACAGTTTGGGCTATTCTGTGGAAGTGGTTTGGTTGAACGTCCTGCTTGGTACCAACAGTAAGTTTTGAGTGGAAGAGAACTGCCTTTAAAAATCTTGTTTAGGTGTTTGGTTATTGTAATGCTAGTCTAGCCATCTTTCCAAACATGTTATCTTTTGAGGTTTATTTTGCTGCTTATTACCTCTTAACGATGTAGTGAAACCAGTCCGGGTTTCTGTAGTTGTTACTCATTCATATTCTTAATACTCTGTATGTATACGTGCATGTGAATGTTTTTATTATCTTCTTAAAAAAGCACTACAGGCTGTCTTCTGAGTGAACTGCATAGGATGGTTTTCAATCCTTCAAGAAAATAAAAAAGGTAATATAGTGGCCAAACAGACAAAACTTTGGCTTTGAAAATACATTTTAAAAGTACTTTTTATGTGAGGGTAAGTCCAACTGAAACGGATATTTATCAAAATAGTATGATATTTTATAATGAATTATACCCTCTCTCCTTAGATGAGACAGTCTCCTGGTTTGACGGATCTCCCTTAAATTATTCTAACTGGGGCCTCAGGGAGCCGGAATTTGATCATCTCAAAGGGAATTTCTGTGTCAGCCTGAGGACGGCGGATGGAGTCTGGCAATTATCTCCATGCAGAGAAAAAAAGGGATTTGTATGTAAAATGGATGCAGGTATGTGCTTCCATAAAAGAAGGTGGTTTTGTCCTTAAAACCGTTGTTTTACATGCTCCTTATTGCTGGCTTACTTGCTCTTAATTTTCATTCAAATAATTCTTGGTAAATAAAAAAAAAATACCTCAAAATAACCCAATGAGCCACAGTAACCTCCTTTTGAGGAACCTGGACAGCTGTTGTGTTATCACCAGCTGCAGAAGACTCTGTTGTGTGGGGCAGCCGTGCACAGAGCATCAGGCCGAGCTCTGCAGACCCCACAGGATGGACAGCCCGGAGAGCGGCGCACTCAGTAGGAACACGGGTCTGGGAGAGTGCCCAAGTGTTTCTGGAGCCCACCCAAAATGCCTGAGTCACTGGTGGACACAAGAGCTAGATGAATCTACCGCTGCAGGGTTCTGCTTGTGCATTTGTACTTTAAAAAGTGGGTAAATGCTGCTGCTCATCCCTGCACAAATGGCTATTAATATAGTCTGCTGAATTTCAGGGGTTTTAGATAACGGATTAAGTCATATTTAACTTGGCCAGTTGGAATCCCATTGACATGAGTAAAAATAAACAAAGAACAGCCTGCTTTTGTAGGGTTTTACGTAGACTGTCTTCTCAGTAATGATTTTACCATGAGTATATTTAGTGACTTCTGTTAGCTCTGTGGGTAATTTTATGACCGCTTTGGATTGTTTTAGATATCGATGCAACGGAAGCTGCTGAAACATGTAAGTTTTTTTTTCTTCTATACTTTCTTAACTTTTTTTCATAAGGAGTAACAACACATTTTGAGCTGATATTGTAAGGTAGCATTTTTCACTGTTAAACTTGTAATTTAAAATGTGTGACATACCCTTATATGTTTTCCATGAAGCATCTGTATGTTCATCTTTAGAATTATAATTATATTTGCTTAATAGCAACTTCTGTCCTTCCCTTTCAGCATCATACCATGGGCTTGTTGCTCTGGCCGTTCTGGTGACGTTGGTGATGCTGGCTG
>NW_009719942.1:21792-22117 GCF_000703405.1 Apaloderma vittatum | reverse complement strand
CGACTCTGCAGCAGGATACTGTGGGTCAGAAACGCTTACTTGCCACAGATTAACGCTTCTTTGGAAGAAAGCATCCTCATTTCTGATTTTGAGACAAGCGACAACAATTAATTAATTGATGAGAAGTAGCAAGTGGTCACGTCTTCCGAATGAAACTCTGTGATCTACAGTGGTTTTCTCCTTCCCAGGAGTCCCCTGAGCTCCTACGTACAGAGGAAGCGCTGGCAGCCATCAGTATGAACGTGGCAGGACCTCCCTGCCTTGGAGCACTTCTGCTTTGTGGCAGGATGAGGTGAAGATGTACGGCAGAACCGCGGGGAAATTG
>NW_009719942.1:0-21776 GCF_000703405.1 Apaloderma vittatum | reverse complement strand
AAAATACTTGCACACCATAAACCTCCAGCCGCTCGTGTGGAGCAGTCATGTCCAGGACCCCACAGCAGCAGGCATTTTCACACAACTTTTTCCTTCAGGAACATTTGGGCTTTTGTGTTTTGTTTTTATATGTTGCAGAATCTGCTCGTGAGCCAGCATTGAAATTTGCCCTTGAACTTAGAAACTCCAAAACATATTCCAAGCATTATGGGGTAGTTTGGTTTTTTTTCTTAATAACCATTCCTTCTGCAAACTGAACAGTTAGTTTTGAGACAGTGGATTCTTGCCAGGTGGATTTCCAAGCTTGCAGAGAGATTAAGTCACTTTTGATTTGGGAGTGCCATAGTTTTGGTATTTTGGCCCATAATGCCTAGTTCATGTTATAAAATAAGTTAGCCTAGAGATGTAATGGCATCTGAGCTTTGTCATCCTGAAGTTAGTATATTCATTTGTGATGAGTCCTGTTTGACGATTTAACTATGTGACCTCTTACCTAGGTTGTTTCAGAAATGGAATCCCATCAACCTCTTTTAAAGACATTTTGGGGCAATAACTGTTTGAAGAAAAAAACCTGTTATAAATCTTGCTGAAGTAATGGTAATAAATTGCTTTACTGTTCACCTACGGTATTTCTGCAAGCAGTATTCATGTATGCTTTTCTGAGACCCTGCTCGTAAAAGCTAAGGATGATACATGGGGGAGCTGCCCTGCTGTTCTCAAACGGTGCTAAAGTCCTACAATCCCATGTAGCAGACCCTCAGAAAGACACTTTTCACTTTCAGTGTTTGTGCTAAGGTGCTAAGAAAGGAGATAAATTTCCCTGACCTGTCAGTCTGCAGGCTGATGGTTGTGAAGGACCCAGCTCAGGTCTCTGCACTGCCTTGGTTACGGTGGCCGAGGACAGCAAGGTTTACTCTCTCTGGGACTCCCACCACCCTAACCCGTCCTCCAGCCACGTCTGAAAATACCTGGAAGGTGTTCAGGGATTTTATTTCCTGTTTTTATTGCAGTGTGGAAAACCAAATGGTTAGCCCTGATGAGTTACTTCAGAACGGATTTACTCTGCCTTCAGTCCTCTCTCAAAGCTGCAGCAAAGGGCTGCGTTTATTGTTGGGTTTGTTGGTTTGTTTGGTTTAAGGTGAGTCATTCTAACAAATTTTGCAAGAGCCCCAAGATGTAGGTACGTTTCTCAGAATGAAACAAGCAGCCAAGGCCAACCAAAATGTTTTTACATAGTATTTGTGCACATGCACAGGAATGTATGACTGCCTTTTAGTTAAATTTCACGTGGTCAATTCTAAAAACAAAAATTGCCCATTCATGTCATAATTATGTACAGGGCTATTTTCCAAAAATATTTAGTACATAGAATGTTTCTGGGCTGCTTTACAGAACCGTTCATAAATGTCAAAAAGGCTGCAGATGGTTTTGATCCTGGTATCATTTCCAGCCTGCTCTTTTCAATAACTTCTGTGGGTGTAGCTATTACAAGTTCTTAATCTGAAATTTTTCCATCATATAAGTAGCTTTCCTGTGTATATTTTGTTTAATGGTTTAGCCTATATGTTAGTCTTCAGAAACGTTTTAAAAGTTTGGGTTTAGTCCTCTAGATTTATCTGTGGGACTGTTTTCATGTGAAGTCCACTATTCGAGTTTGTGGATTTTCAAGTGCAATTGCCAGATAATCTGCTGTTTATGTTTATGAACTGTGATAGCTCCTTCAGCTCCAAAGGAAATAAGAAAGAAGGTTGTGGCCATCTCTTCCTTCCCAAAGAGATTTTCACCTATTTAAATGACACTTGGAGGAACTTAAAGGAACAAACCCCTTCGTCATGTGCACTGACAAGTGGGTAAATGCTACTTTCTTATTGTACAGGAAGCAGAGTGGTTTGCAGGGTGTTTTTTCTTTGCAAATGTTATATCCGAGGATGTGCATTTATCAAGCTGCAATGCTGTCACTAGTTATGTATGCTCTTGTCTGATTTTGATACGGTTAATGAAGGTGTATTTTTTATTTTTCCACAAAACTCGACACAGACTTTTTATCAATTTTCCTTGAGGTATGTTTTAATCATTTAAATATATTTAACGGGCAGTGGGATTGTAAATAACCCTAGCCTCAAAACAGAGATAGTTGATTAGCATCAACTCTGATGCAGATGATCTTGCAGTAAGGGAAAAATAGTTCAAGCAGTGTTTTCTTCCCACTTTGAAACAGTTTTGAGGGAGCAGACTCTTAAATATTTATTTTAAAATCTCTCATCCTTTGACTTTTATCATTGCGGGTATCATTCACTCAAGAATGTAATCACTGGTTGCTTTCTTGTCCTCGTGCTGGATTTTGTTGCCCATAGCTTTTGTCTGTTTTCCCTGAATCAGAGATCTCCGGTACTGCTCCTGATCAGAGTATGCAGTGACCATGTTTTTACCGCTGACCGTGATGATATTGGCAGTGAGGTTCGCTGTATTATTTCAACTGGAAAATTAAAGCATGAATAATAATTTTCCATGGTGTCATTTTTCTTGAATTTTCTTCCAGGTTCAGTTACCTGCCAGGCTGTAGTGTCACGTAACAGCAGTCCCCAGGCTTTGCACTGGGTCAGCCTGGTAGGAGAGGGACAGCTTGCACCAGCCTCTTTTCTTGCTGTAACACTCGTCGTGTACTGGTGGCCCCAGTGTTTCCCAGGCTGTGGACGAGGATGCCCTGGGACCTGCGTGCAGGAGGTGCTGGGAGGAGGAAGGAGCTGCAGCGCCGTCAGTGAGGGTGATGGATGGGAGCTTGGTGCTGATGCCCAGGTACTCTCCCAGTACTGCCTGTTCCCTGGATGCTGGGGCCACCAGGGATGAGCGATGGGCTAGAGGAATCTTCCTGCCGGACTGTGGAGGCCGTGTTGTGTGGGACCCTACGCATTTCTACCACGAGCAAGGTGGAGATACACGGACTGCAGCGCAGGAGTTTCCGTGGGTAGCACAATAGTGCTTCCCATGTCCAAGAACTGGGTTCACCAGAGCCTAAGCAGGCAAATGAATGTTGAGTTTTCCTCTGCTGTGATGGCTTCCTTGAATATGTTTATTGAAGTGTTAGATGTCTCCATAGCACTCCTTTGTTTGAGGGATGGATGGATATCCCCACCAGAGATAGATACATAGCCAACACCTGACAAACCTTGTCTACCAGGTATTAAGGAAAAAAAACCTTATGTGCTTATTTTTGCAGACTCAATTCCAGGAGAAAATTTATCTTCTGGTTCCTTTTTCAATTTCATCATGTCGCCCCTCCCTTAGTTTGAGTAACAGGCATCCGCAGTCTCTCGTGATAATAAACCCACTGTAATGAAATCCGTGGCATACCCTTACTCCAGGACATTTATATATAAGCAGAATTTTTTTTGTTAAAAGCTAGATTGCACACATCCAGCAACTGGGCTCTAAATCCTCAGGAAAAAAAAAAAAAACCCAACAAAAAAGAGGCCTCTTCTTGAGCTATAATAATATTTCCTTTGCTGATCAGTGGAATGTTGATTTAAAACCCCTGCAGGCCCAGCACTGATATCTTGCAATCTGTTGCAGCCCTCGTGTGTACGTAAGCACCAGGAGCAAATTCAGAGGTGTTCTGCTTTGTTGAGCTGGTATGAATTAAAGATTGATCTTGCTGCTTGGAAAGAGTCTGGGTTTGGCCAGTAGATGGTAGTGGTACCCACAGAGCTGACAAAATGAGCTTGCAAGAGAGAAAATCAGAGGGATCTGTGCCGGATTCTTTAGACGTTTAATTAAAGGAGCAGCGAAACTCGCAAGCTTCGGGACTGCAGGTATCAGTGTCAGTTCTCAGCCGTGGTTGTGGCATTATAAAGCTGTGTTAAACGGCTTTTCAAATCTCAGTGTTCATTCTTAACCACTTTAATAGGATGTATTGAAATGCTTGGAATGGGATAATGCAAGTCCTTACCTTGGTCTCTGGGTTTTTCTTTTGTTTGGTGAGTGATGGGAAAATCCACTTGTGTATTAAATAAATACATAAATAGATCTTTGTGGTATGTTTTGGTTCTGATCTCTTTGATAGAATTCACTGAAAATGATCCAGCCAGATCTCCTTACTGTTAAACAGATTTGTTTTAATGTTTTGTTTCTTGACTGTAACAATGCAGGCATTTACTCTGGAAAAGGAAAATGAAGACATAGAAATGAAAATTATTGGACATATTAGACATCCATCATATAAGTAATCATTTCCCAGCACTGCTGAAAGCAGATTTATTTTCTCCTCTCAATTTATTCTGTAAGTTGCTCAGAGCGTACAAGTTGCTGATCCCTTCCTATATCCATTATCTTTATGCAGGATAATCATGATTTGAATTCTGATATTAGAAACTTAACCATAATAAAGGGCATTGAGAATAATTTTGTAATAAAGCCTCACTTCAAAGTCTTAGTTTTTACAATCTTAGGCTGCAGCTCTTCTAGACTTCCCCAATGCTCCTGCAGTGAAGCAACTGCCGTTGTCTAAGGCAGGGTACCAGATGCAGCCTGCCGCGGTGCTTGTGAGTAACACCACGGTCATTTAGAACCACTAACACAATTCTCAACTGCAATCGTTTCCGAAAGCACATGGCTAGATAACAGCAAAAAGGCTTCCAACCTCTAACGTTCTACGATTCGATGATTTCCTCTATTTCTGCTGCTTATTTTTGTTCATTGGCTTGTTGCTATTTTAACAAATCCTACTCTTTTCTTAACCTCAGCCTCTCCACTGCACTACTCAGCAATAAATGCTTCAAAACATAGTTTTACTGAGAACAACAGTTAAACTTGTAAATACAAGATAAATTTTGAAATGTGTAATGGGCTAAAAGTTACTCTTCTCTGCATGCTAGCACAGGCAGATAGCTGGCAGCTAATGGGTGGCCCACTGCTGGGCTGACTGGTGGAAGGCAACAGCTGGATCAATGTCTCAGACCATAGCTAGGAAAAACAAAACTATCGTATTTTTTCACATTTTTTAATGGATGGATGTTCATCTTAAGAAATCAAAAATTTCCACTCATGCTGTACAAAAAATCCTCAGTATTTTTTTCTTTCAATTTTAGTGAATACTAAAAATTACCCCATCAGGTACATTCCTCTTGTGAAGCTATTTATTTAGGTCATTGCTGCTAAAGCATGATCTAAGGCCTTTGAACCCAGTCAGGACCTGATCCAATCTGCTTTGCCAGTTCTTCCTGTCATAAACTTTTTGTGTGTTGTAGGTGAGAAGCTGCTGGAAAGTCCTTGCTGGAAGCCAAACACAAGCTTGCACAGAGCTGATAAAAGGCAGACTCTACCTCATCAGCAGCTTTGGGCTGTGTGGCTTCGCTGATGCTGGATTTGGGACTCCATCCCAGAGCTTGATGCTTCCAGGTTCATTCAGGTATGCAAGCAGAATCGGATGTTGTCGGAGAGCTGGAGTGCGTAATCTCTTAAAGTAAAGTAAAAGAATATTCTAAGTCACGTAAGGTTTCACTTGCCCTAGCACAGCTTATGTATAATTCTGCTTCATCTGCACTAATTTGTTTTGGGAAGTTTCTCCTAATGCTAGCAGGCTAGAACCCATTATGTATCTGAAATCTGACCCCTACCTAAATGCTTACATGACCTAGAAATGTAGACCTAGACCTGATATTTAATATTCAAGAATATCAGAAGGATTCTATCCTAAAAAGGTAAGAAGGTAACACTTCTGCTGCTGCATATTGTGTCCTGCTAGTCCTGTGGGATAAAAATTATGTTGAGAGGCAAATTGGATTACTTTAAATATTATTTCAAAAGCAAATATTGAAAATGGAGTTGTATCTATGGCACATACTGTGGCTATAAAAAATGTAAGGTATCATTCAGTTAAATGGGAAAATGCATCAGAATAGCTGCAGGAGACTTTCCATCTGGAAAGAACCGATTAATAGAATACCTACAGAAACAGCAGTGACTTTACCCTTTAAAAATAGCTGTAGTATAAATAGCGGAGTGGCTCTTAGCCACACGCCATACCCAGGAATGCAGCTGATGGTTTTATCACCGCAGGCTCCTGGAGTGCCTTGTCCCACTGAGCTTCCACTGGAGCATACGTGCCTGGGTGTCCTGGTGCAGTTGAGTTATGGAAGAGGGAAGGAAAAGCCAATGTGGGCTCCTTTTTCCCTCCTTGACTGCCCATCTTCCCCTGACCTTGCAGAATCTAGTGTAGGTTGACGATTTGAATTTTAACTACTGCTTATACATACAAATTTGCTTTGTTCCCTCCTGACTGAAAGAATGTAAATTGGGTGAGTCTCAGCTCCTTACAGGTTGCTTGCCCACTTGCTCTGTTGTAGCACAAAGCAAACCCTCACAGGAGGGAAGATGACAGGAAGAGCTGATCACTGGTGAAAGCTAAAAGTCTAAAGAGAAAAGGGATCAGTTATTCTTACTAGTTAGGAAGACGAGAGCAAGAAGTAACTGCCTTGAAACCACCGTGGCAAATACGTGATAGATATGGAAATAGCTGGGCCAGTCGATCCACAACCAACATATGTGGTAGGGTCGCTTTCAGTGGCAGTGTGCAGTGTTAAATTGGATAACTGTGATTTAGAAATAAACAAATCACCACCACCACTGCTGGGAAATAGATTCACAACAGTGCTGGATGGTCCTTTCAGCTCCCTCCAGGTAAAGATGAGTAAGCCTGACCTCAAAATATTGGTGTGTATGTGTTTGTGGGACTGCTGATGCATCATCCCACTACCTTCTAGGCCAAACCTAGCTTCTCGCCTTCTGACCCACCACAGCCAGAATCTGGGATCTCTGAAGACACAAATTTCATGCAACTGGGATATTGGAAACACTTTGGTTAAATTTATGGTCTGTCTCAGGCTAGAAAGAGTTCAAAAATGAGTAAAACTTAATCATCCAATTCATCTACTATAGCAGTGAGCTGGACACAGGCACCCAACCTGCCTTAAGTACCTAAAGTCCATATCCAGGGTCAAAGAAGTGAAGGCCCAGAGTCACTACATGAAGATTAAAAAATTAAACAATACATGCAAAAAATAAACTTGGGGGGGGTGTTTTTACTTTCATTTCTGTTACTCTCTTAGGTTTTTGTTTTGTTTTCCCCCAGAGAAGTCACAGATCTAGGTGAGGGGATGCCTGATGATCTGCTCACTTGGGTAGTACTTGGAAGTGGGGACATACCTTTGAGTGGCCCAGTTGCCTCAGCAGATCTGGAGCTGGACCCCAGGTGGGGACAGCTTGCTGGGAGAAGCAGCAGCCCTGATTTCTTCGCAGGAGGCAGTGATATTGCAGGCTTTCCTTTCTTCCTCTTTTGTAACATGTTAGTGGAAACAGCACTTCTGCACAGCAGCTGCCTGGCTCAAAGCACTGTGGTACGACTGACCCACAGGGCAGCTTTTGGCAGCCTTGCAAATATTTGCTCCTAGCTCTACATGGGTCTGCTGAAGAGTATCTGGGGCCAAATCTGCTTCAGGAGATGCTGGGTAGGCTGTAAAGCCCATGACATTCAAAGCAAAGCCATAAGCTGTAAGAAAGTGCAGGAATGTTTGACCCTAGTTCTACCATGATCATAAAATCATTTAAAAATTCCTTTTTGAAATTAGATGCATTTGATTCATTTGTATAACAACACCAAAAAGAAGAAAATGAACTCTCCAGCATTTCTGGAAATGGTATTTAAACAGAGCCCTAACACAGCTGGGAGGTTCTCTGTCTCCCTCTGGAGACAGAGGAATATTCATGGGATGATGGAAAAAGTTGAAGGCCCCCAAAGCCCACATTGGAGCCTGTTCCCGAATACAAGGACACCCAAACCAGATGAAAACCTTAACCTAAGGTGCACAGTGATATGTCAATGCTAGTGTTTATTATTTTTATGATTGCGTTTTAAAGCAATGCTTCTTTTGATCCATAATAACTGCTGGTCAGGGAAAGAAAAATAAAGCTTACATAGAAAATAACAAAATTTTCTGGCTGGAGGCCAAAACTTCACAAGAGAATACTGAAGCCTAATATGTTTTCTTTGACTTCTTTGTTTCTGATAGATGTTGACTGAATTCAGGAGGATGACGGCACTTTGAACAAAACCAGCTGGGGAAGTCAGTTTGCTAATTATTAACCCTCTAGGGAAGAGATTGAATTGGAAATGTGCATATGAAACATTCTAGGAAAATATAAAAATCAATGTAGATCTTTTTGGAAAAGAAATACTTACACTGTGATTTGTATTTTTAGCAGAAAGGGATGAGACAATTTGTGATATATGACTGAATGCCTCAAGACAGATAACGATTCAGCCTTAGCTGCATTTTCTCCCTGTACTACGTTTAAGCAGTCCTAGGGTTGAAATAAGTCTAACATTAAGGAATGACTTTAGGGAATGAAGAGAAGTTATAAATTTATTGCAGTATAAATCACAGAAGGGGAAAAAAAAAAGACTGTTGTCAGCCTCCTGACCACTTTGCTGTAAGGGAGGATTTTCAAAGCTGTACAGAGGTGAGGAACATTGACTTGCATACTGTGCCTCCGAAAATACTATTCAAAAACTACTGTGATAAATATTCAGATATCTAATGTAAAAATATAATGACCAAAAAACCCCATAATAATCTGTGGACAGTTGGCTCTGCTGTGACATATTTACATCTCGCTCTATCTGGATGCTCTAATTCTTTCTCTGCAACCTACCCAGAGAGGTGACTATACAGTATGTGCAAGTATTTTTTTCCCCATTTCAGGTGTTTTAGGGAATAGAAGAAAGGAAGAGTTAGATATGGACATTACACCCCATTCCAGTGTAGCTCAGTATTTAACTTGTGGCCAGTCTTAGCTAATAATTATAGCATGAAATGGAAACAGAAAAATGAGATTAAAGGAAAAACAATACACTGATACAAAAAAAAACAACAAAACCGAGCCAAAACACAAAAAAGCCCAACAAAGATAGGAGAAGAAAAGAAATTCAGGAACAACTTTCACCATTTGCTTAATATTGGAGCTCTTTTCCTGCTTGATACATTGGTTGCAGACCAGAGACATCTGCTGTTAGTGAGTAAGTGCCAAAATAGATGTAGCAGGATGCATTATGGTTTAAAACAAGTAGATCATGTGGGATGCTGAACTGATTTTTGTTTTCTTCCCTATAATTCAGTGTGTAACCATTTTAGGAGTCAGATTGTTAGATAAAAGATCTTATTATTTTTAGGCAAGATTTTAAAGTTTAATTGCTTGGCAATTAATTTAGTATCAGTTGTGTATATTTTTGATTTTCTAATGCTGTAGATGGTATTACTAGCTTAGCTATAGGAAGCATATCCTTCCTATAGGCTTGCTATCCAGGAATCACATTCTGGAAGCAGTGTTGTAGGTAGCAAAGTACCTTCTGTACTTGTCCGGTCTCTGATTATTTGCAACTCTCTTTAGTTGCTTTGTTATAACTCGTGTGTGTGTACCGACAGCTATTACAACTTATAAACTGGAGTAATTATAAACTGTGCCATTTCCAGAATGTTATGACAGTTCGCCGTCCCTCCCAGGACTGGTTTAAATGGCAACCAGTTGCACAAAAGAACACACACAAAGCATTAAACTCACACTCAAGCACCCACTTAGTGTGTTACCAAACACTTCAAGATTAGAGGGGAAACCCCCACATTTGCACAGGAATTAACGCAAAAGGGACCCAACCCTGACTCCTGCTGGTGAAGTGCCAGTTGTGTGAGATGGTTGAGGTGGGGGGTCCTGCTGCTTTCATCCTCATGAGAAAAAAAACAAATCTCCAACTAAGCAAACAAATCCAACAGGTGGAATATTCAAGATGTGTGGGCACGTATCGCTGTGTCTTTGCTTAGGCAGTTAAAATTATTGCAAAAAAATGAGTAGCCAAATGACATCAGAGTAACGAGCAGTCATTGAGTCTCTAAATCAGCCAGTCTCGATTTGAGAGAAAAAATGGGAAAAGAGAAAGGAAAAGCTGCGTGTTCTGCTGTTGTGCCGTCTGGTGGCAGGTACAGGCAAAAGGATTTGCGTGATGCTGGGAGCTGGGGAGGTCCAGGCTCTGTTTCCTGGCTTTACCACTACCAGTATGTCATCTTGGCTAATTCACCTTTTTTTTTCCTTTGAGTATTCCACATACAAAAGGGTGGGAGGGGGGCAAATATCCTTTGTTGGTCTTCTATGATTGCCAGGTACTATGCACATTGCAAAACCACCTTGTTACTAAGGGGAAACCCCCTTGCAGTAGCAGTGTGAAGTGCCTCATTCTATCACTGTTTCCAGACTGCTTCTGAGGCCAGGTATGTGTTTTGCCAGAAAATTGTTGGTAAAATTTAATTTCCAAAGTGTTTGTTTCAAACTAAATTTGAAGTACCTTTTTTTTTTGTTCTCAATTCAGGCTAATAGAAGTGACAGGAAGGAACTAAGATGATGATGTAATGAAATGGATAAACCAAGTCTATTTTCAGTTATGTATTGGGTTAAAAATGTGAGATTGCCATCCCAGACTTGTTTCATTACAGTGTTGTTATGATGTTATATTACAGCATTAGCAATCTTTCAAGATCCATGATACTATTTTTGAAAATAAACTAACTGAAGGCAACTTCTGTTTGGCGTTCTCTAGCACGTTTGCGTTTGCTCATTGTTTCTTCCTATGTCCAACATTTGTGTTTAAATATGTTTTGTTAGATGTCCGATTTGGAGTCTCCACTAACTTTTGCTTTTAAAATCAAGGCTCTTGGCTTCCCTTTTGCTTGTTCCTACTTTGCTGTGTCTGTCCTGACCTCTCTGGCAGGGCTTGTGGCTATAAAAGCGTGTGGGAGTAAAGGTTAAAGATAAATGCTAGGTTTTACGGATATGTTGCCATAAGGATTCCCTTCTGAAGTTAGTAGTTGGATCATTCTCTGTTTAAGGTAGAATCACAATTGCATTCTGCATTTGTGTCTGACTTGAAATCAATATACATTTAGCACTTTGTCTTTTGGAAGACTTCAGGTTGTCAAGTCAAGGGCTAGATTCAATAAGGAAACACAGCCTAACCGTTGGACTTTATACCAATAAGTAAACACTCAGCAGGTCACAACAAGAATATGAGTGAGACTGTATTCAAGTAGTAACAGCACTCATTTGTGGGTAACTGCAAGAGGAAGACCTAAATTTCTCTTCATGCTTTAATAAATATTTCAGTGCTGTGAAGGAAGTGGATCAGCTCCAAAAGGAGACACTGAAAATTTGCTTTAGCCTGATCGTTACTGAATTAGTCTGAATCAATGTGGGTTTAGATTCCTCCTAGAAAAAGGGATTGCATTTGTGTCTTCCATAGCAGAGACGCCCCAACTGCATTTGTTAAAAAGGGGACAACAGCATCTTCTCGTTTTCTGTCTGAGAACTTTCCTAGTGCACCAGTCCATGGACAGAGTTTAGAGAAAAGTGAGGACCTGAATACTTCTGCACTGTCAAGACTTCAGCGAAGGTATCAGCAGCCAAAGGAAGACTGCTGAGAGAAGTGGTAGTAACAAAGGACGTGGAAAATGCAGTGGTACTCAACGTCTTCTGTCTTTACTTAGCAAGATTTGCCTTCAGGGATCCCGGGCCCCTGAGACCAGTGGAAGCATCTGGAGCAATGGAGACTTACCGTCAGTAGAGAAAATCAAAACATTTCATCAAATTGAACACAAACAAGTCCATGGGACCCAATGGGTTGCATCTGCAGGTGCTGAAGGTGCTGGCAGATGTCATTGCAAAGCCAGTATCAAGTATCTTTGAAGGGCCACAGTGATCAGAGGAGGACTGGAAGTTCAACACAAATGTCACACCTAGCTTAAAGAAGAAAAGGATGGAGGATGTTGGGGAACTACAGGCCAGACAGACTTGGCTCAATACCCAGGAAGGTGATGGAGCAAATAGTTTCTGGAAACCACTTCCAAATATATTAAGGACATGAAGATGACTGGGAGTCATCAGTATGGATTAATGAAGGGAAAATCATGCCTGACCAACCTGATAGCCTTCTATGATGAAATGACTAGCTTGGTGGATGAAGAGACAGCAGACAATGTTAATCATCTTAACTTCAGCAAAGCTTTCATCACTGGCTGTCTTAGTTTCCTGATTAACAAACTGCTGAGTAGACAAGCAGACAGTGAGGTGTCTTGAAAATTGGCTGAAATGTGAAACTCAAAAAATTATAACCAGTGGCACAAAGTTCAGCTGGAGGCCAGTCACACGTTCCTGGGGTCAATACTGAGACAAATGCTCTATAACATCCTCATTAATGATCCTGAGCAATGGGACAGAGTGCAACCTTAGCAAGTTCACAGAGTTAAAGACCAGGAGGAGTGGCTGAAACACCTGATGGTTGTGCTGCCATTCAAAGAGATCTCGGCAAGTGGCAGAGATTGGCCTAAAGGAATCTCGTGGGGTTTAACAAAGGGAAATGCCAAATCCTGCACCCGTTGAGTAATGTCCCCACATATTACTAGGGGTTGGGGACTGACCAGTTGGAAAGTAGCTTTACAGAAAAGGACCCGGGAGTCCTGGTGAACATCAGCTTGAACATGAGCCAGCAATGTGCGCTTGCAGCAAAGGTGGCCAACAGTAGCATCCTGGACTACGTTAGGAGGAGCGTTGTCAGAAGGTCGAGGTGGGTCATCATTTCTTCCTGTTCAGCACTGGTGAGATGTAGCTGGAATGCTGGATCCAGTTCTGGAGTTCCCAGTACAGGAAAGAGATGGATTTTCTGGAGTGACTCCAGCAAAGAGCCACCAAGATGATTAAGGGACTGGAGGATTTGTCATGTGAGAGGTGGCTGAGAGTTGGAGGAGAAGAGGCTCAGGAAGATCTTATCAATGTATGTAAATACCTAAAGTTTGGGAAAGTAAAGAAGATGGAGCCAGACTCTTCTCAGTGGCATTCAGTAAAGGGCCAAGAGGCAACAGACATAAACTGACATACAGGAAATTACTTCTGAGCAGAAGAAAAAAGGTTTTTTTACTGTGGTGGTGGTCAAACACAGGAGCAGATTGCCCAGAGAGGTTGTGAAGTCTCCATCCATGGAGACATTCAAAATGCAACGGGACCTGGCCCTGGGCAACCTGCTCCAGTTGACCCTGCTCGAAGCAGGGGGGTGCACTAGATGATGTCTAGAGATTCTGTGATTCTCTGACTTAGTTACTTGGATTCAATTCACCAGCATTTGAGTATGTCTTCCAGGTTGACTGCTTGTAAGGAGATTTCTGACGTTCCCAAAGTCTGTGCAAGCCCATGGGACCTAAATATGGGCCGCATGTTCTCACTGGGGCATTTAAATGCTGCCTATGATAATTCCAGCCCCAGGTTATTCTGCATGGCCAAACTGTTTCAGCACCGTGAAATACATGAAAACCTTAAGAATCGTAGGGACTTCACAGAGTGAAGTGCTGTTTAACAGAATACATGTGACAATTGATGTTTTAGTACTATGGGTATGTTATTGTGCCCTAAAAAGAAAAAGAAATTTAGATGTACTCATTAAAGAAATAGGGCTATTTAATTAAGCATTAATTAAATAGATGGATAACTAAAACTTTACATGCAGTTGCATTTTCTTCACTATGATAACCTTTAATTCATTCTCTTATTTTTAGGATGTTGTGATTTATTTAGTTATATTAAGAATACAGATGTACTCAAATCAGAAAGTGATAATAGTACTGTTTAGTTATTTTAGTGATGATATAATATTACTATCTTTTTCTTTTTTTTATTTTTTGCAATTAAAAATATAACTAGAGGTGCTCATGCAGTGTTTTAAAGTAAATCTTCCACAAGACACCATAAAGAGCAGGTTTACTCCTTGACAGGCGCAGCAAAGGAAAGAGAGTGGGCTCAAAATCAGGGCCAAGAACAGGGTCAGATTGGACACAGCTGATGATCTCTGCAATGGGAGTATGTCATACGCAGAGGTGATCTCTGAAGTGACCAGATCCTTAAGGCTTTATAGCTTAAAATCTACTCTGAAGTTTTATCTAGAAGCTTATTAATGGTTAGTGCCTGTGCAGGGCACTGCAGATCTGAGTCATAAGGGATCCATGCTGTTCTGTATTATCTTCATCTTCCACATTCTCCCTCCTATATTCTGCGTCAAGCACATGAAACCAGCTCACCAGCAGTACTTGTGCAGTGATGAAAATCTGATAGCAATCCTCTCATAGTCTCTCCCTGATTTACCCATGGTGTCAAACGCAGGGAGAAGTTCTATAAAGTCATTTGTATGCACTGTCCACCCACAAACTTTATCTCAAGTAGCGTGAGTGCTGAGTCACAGACAGGTAGTTCTTGTTCAAGTCCCAGCTTCATGTAAGCTGTGGGTAATAACAAAAGCTATTTCAGTCTCACTCTTAGAAAAATAAGAGTAAGGTACAAATATATTTTTCTTACCACAAAACCCCCTTAAGTCAACAGAAGAATGCAAACAGCAAGTTCAACTCAGAAGTGCCTGCTGATTTGCTCACCCAGTAGGAGTTTTCATCCAGATCAAGAAATTACCAGTGGACTGTATCAGCCAGATCACTGCTGTCTGCATGCTTGCTGACCTCGTCAAAAGACTGTCTAGAGGCCTAGGTGGTAAATGCTACATTTAGAGACATGTTGGCTTTACCCCAGTATAATACGTTTATCCAGGTGCAGACTAATTCTATCCTTTAGCACGGTTTCTACTGCTTTGCCTGGCACTGATGTTAGACTTGCTAGTTACAGTCCATCTTGTCCTCTTGTTTCCCTCCAGGCATCTTTCTGGGAGATTGGTGTCACATTGCCACTCTCCAGCAAGGAGAAAGCTTGAAGAGAAGAAGGTAGATCTGTTAGTAGATCTGCTATTTCTTATTCACACCCCCTCAGAAAGCTCGAGTGCCCAGGGATTTGTTACTCTGCTTCCTTTGGATTACAGCCTTTCCCAGTTAGAAGACTGTCAGGCAAAGTCTCTGCTGACTTGCTGAGAAAGAAAGGTTCAAGTGTGGGGAACATCTGCTCATTTCAGTGAACACAGGCAAATTTTTCACTTAGCTTCTCTGGAAATGTTTGGGCCTTTCCTCTTTTTTACTTTGCAGTTGTCCTTTGTCAGACTCCAGTGGCGTTCTTGGTCTTGATGTGCCTAAGGAAGTACCTAACACTTGCTTGGAGACTGTCAGGCAAAGTCTCTGCTGACTTGCTGAGAAAGAAAGGTTCAAGTGTGGGGAACATCTGCTCATTTCAGTGAACACAGGCAAATTTCTCACTTAGGTTCTCTGGAAATGTTTGGGCCTTTCCTCTTGCTTGGATTCCTTTTGCCAGCTGCTGCTCACGGTTTTTTATTGTTCTTTCACTGTGCTTTCCTTTAACGTGTCGGTTTATGATCCTTCCAGTGTTTTTCATTTGGAGGTGACTTCAATTCTTTCTAATAATATACTCTGTGGTTGAGATTATCTGTGCCCACTTCCAGCTCTCAAGAATTCAGTACCTGGCACACACTGATGCTGTGCTGTGCATCCTTCAGGAAGTTCATCATCTCCACCTGTAAGAACACACTGTTCCCAGCTGCTGTTTTGTTTCCTCTTCACAAGGTTTCTCATTGGGGCCTGGAACTAGAAGATCTTTAAGGTCCCTTCCAACACAAACCAGTCTATGATTCTATGATTTCTGCCTCTCCGTCTGTTTTGAAACTGGGTGCAACTGTTTTAAATAATTGGCCTCTGTCAAGCCCATGGGAATTTTTAATATAAACACAGGAACAGCAACTGTCAGCTGAAGATGAAGGACAAGATCTTGCACATTAATTAGGACCAAATGAAGGGCTGTATCTCTTCTGTGGCCTCCCTGTCCAACTGCCCTGTGAAGCAGTACTAATGGAGTCTAACGTGGTCCAGTGTTGCTGTGTCCAGACAACACAGGGTTACCTGAAGGACAGTTTTGGTTGTATTTCCTGCCCTCTTCGCCCATCTAATCTCTCTCAGCGTACCCATTCCGTCCCTCTGGTCAGTCAGACAGCCTGCAAGCTCAGTACTACGTGTGCTTACAGCTGGCATTTTGGTCCATGTGCATTCTGTCACCTGCTGGGTTCCTACTTTGTTCATTTGATTTGATTATAAGGTCTCACTAAAAAATTCCAATTCCACCAGCCCATCACCAGCAGAGGTACAATTTATGTCCTGGTACTGCAACGTCCTACACATGTCTAGCACAGCATTGTCTTCGCTGAGACTAGGCATTTGATTTCCCTCAATTTATTAATTGGATTTGTGTGAAAGTATGTGTTGTTGCAGTGTTTTCTTCTTCATCACCCATTTCAAAGGCACTCCGTTTGTTTTCCATTCCGTATTTCTGTTCTCTGGCCTCTCCTGTGCTCAGAAAGGCACGATTTCTAAGCCTTTGCTGATGGCATACTGAACTGTGGGTTCCCCACACCTGCTGCTCTTCAGTTTACAGCTTAATCAATCACAACCTTTAAATGCCAGCAGTTTAGCCACTAATGAGGCCACCCTTTCCACACAGGCTCTTTTTATCTAAGAATTGCCCCCGAGTCTGAAATTCTGCTCTTTATGCCATCCTCTCAGCTGCACGTTGAAAGTTCTCCCCTTTCTGAGCATGCGTAAGGCAGTGGGGGCATTTTGGTGAGCGCCATTGGAGAGGGTGTTATCTTCAACTTCCTCTCAACAAGCTGAATTTTGCCTCTGGAGCATCACGTGGAACTCAAAACCACAGGCTCTTCTCCCCAGCACTTTTAAGGAACTGTTCTGCTTTGCATGTTTAAAGAAGAAAGAAAAACTTTCCCATTTAAATGTAAAAGCTCTTCCACCTGAATTAATTTTTACTTGCCTAAAAACATTTCCCAAATTATAACTGATTTTTTTTTAAAACCTTTCCTCCAAACTACATTTTTTTGAAACACATATAATGTGGTACAAAATATCATGAGTTGCCAGCTCCCAGAATCATAATTTGAGTAATGAGCCTACGCTGGCACAGTGACAACAGAAAACAAGTGTTGAAGAGATTGAGCATATTAACCCTGCCAGTAGAGCTACTACACTGAGGCACAATTTCCATTAATATTGCACAGTACAGGTGTCAGAGACCCTTTCTTAAAGTGCTGCAGAAGAGTGTAATTTACCCCTTACTTTACGATTTTAAGGAGTTCTCTCAGTGTTAAAAGTCCTGTTTGTATTATATTGTTGTTATTCCAGGAACACACAGAGATCCCAGCAGGAGTCAAAGCCAAACCAACACCCAGAGAAAGACATTCCCTGCTATCAGCAGAGTGGATGTGTCCACACTCCTTTCCTTGTTTTATTTCTTGAACCGTTTCTAATAATTCAGTGGACCTTGTCTAATCCTGAGTTGGAATACGAAGCAGGGCAGAGCCGGAAGCAGCACTGTAGAAGCTGGCACTGTCACATTTGAGTAAAAAAGGAGGTTGGCATTCAAATAAAGATTTGTAATGCCTTGTATTGTTTCTGGAAGTTACCTACCATGTTTCTGTGCAGTCTCTAAAATGCTAGAATAACATCTACCCCATTTATTAGCAACAATGACATTTTGAGTCAAACGTAATGATCCCTAACAATAATAAACCCTTCCAACACAACAAAAAACTCCGAAGCTTGGAACTCGTGCCAAAAGCTCTTATAGAGATTGTTAAAGAGGTGTAAGAAATACCTCAAAATTCAGCTGAGTGAGTGTGCGATTTCATCTTAAGTTTATTGTGCAACATGACAGTTTCATAATGCGCTAAAAGGTTAGGCTGCTGCCACTGGAACAGGAAATCGAAAGGAACAACAAAGAAAAGCAAGTTTCTTTTGTGTTCGCTTTTCTTTAATGTTTAAAAATAATTAAGTACTCAACGTCCAGTTAAAAAAAGCAATCCAGCAAATAAAGTGCCTACAAAGAAAAGACCATGTAGGTGAAGTTAATGCAAAAGTAATTCAAAATTATTGCTTAAAGGCCTCTCCGGATACCATCTCTATGTATCCACATCAGTGGCTGGATGCTTGTCACCTCCCTTTTGAACGTTAGGGATTTTTTTTCCCATGGCTGCATGTGGAATTAACCCAATCAACTCAAACTTGCGAATATGCCAACAAAGAACCATTTGGCTTTTAGCCATGCTCATGGCAAAAGTTACAATTGTCCAGTTTTCTTTTTTCTATTTTTAAACATGTCCAGGACTGATACATTAAACAGTTAACAGGCACTTCACTCAAACCAGCGCCATGTTCTAATATTAAACTTAGCAGCAGAGTTTAGGACTGAAAACTTTGGCTGCTGGCTGCTCTATGGGCACAACGACTTTCTCAGAGGAAGTCGTCTGCTTCAGGAAATAACTCCTGTAAGCCCTTGTCAGGGTCGTTACTTGGGTTTTTTGATTGGTTGGTTTTGGTTTGGTTTGTTGTTGATTTTCTGTAAGGGCTTGGGTATTGCAAGCACCGATGTTGCAAGGTGGAAAAAGTAACAACCAGCCCGTGTTTCATGTTCAGATGTCACAATTTCAAAGTCACCGCTGGGGGAGGGGGAGCAGAGAAATGCAGAAATTGCACCTCCAGAGCCTCTTCCAACTCTTGAGAGATGCTGGAGGTAGCAAATCCTCTTCCGTCATTCCCTTTGTGCTCACTGGTGTGTGGATGCGCTCAACCTAGCCAGAAAAACTGGATTACAAGGTGTTGATTGTAAAGGAGGGAAGAAGGTTGCTCATGCAAAGTGTCTATTTCATGTGGTGAGCAGGAGAGAGAGGGGGTGGAGATTTATAGATAGACAGGTGTTGACACTTTCTGCAGGTAATGCTGTTGTTATAAACATATGGGCATAAAAGCAAAGAAATTATCTGTTGATGAGCAAGAAAGACTCGTGCTAGAAATACAAGGCTCTTAGTCATGATGTTGGCATCTCGAAAAGCTTTTTTTGACTGGAAAGGCAAAGTAATCTGCTTGGAAACAAGAGAAAAGGCTGCTGTGTGTTGCC
The DNA here is from genome assembly GCF_000703405.1 of Apaloderma vittatum. Lineage (NCBI taxonomy): Eukaryota > Metazoa > Chordata > Aves > Trogoniformes > Trogonidae > Apaloderma > Apaloderma vittatum. The sequence continues at coordinate 2,792 of NW_009719942.1, read as the reverse complement.
CTCAGCTCTGCGGTGGGGTTCCTGAAATTCTGTATTTGGTTATCTCTGTCAGGATGGTTGAAGTTAGGCCTGCTCCTAGTGCTGCTTTGCAGTGAGCTGTAGATATTCATGGGGACAGGATAACGTTTGCGATTTGCAATAAATTGTTCACCGATTATGCTGTGAGTAATGCTGCTGCACAGCTCACATTAAATTCAGAAGCCCTGCTGATAAAGATGGGATAAATCCTTTAATAAGTAGGCTTTGGCACTGTATTAAAATTTTAATAAGCTTTGGTACAAACCCACTTTTTCACCAATTTTGATTTTTTTTCCCTGCACTCTTCTTTCCAAAATACCATTTGCTTGCTTTCGTTTGGTTTGCAGAGTGATTGTTCCCTTTACAGCTATCTACCTCAGGGAAATATTTTTAGCCCTTCTTTTTGAAATCTGGCATGATTTAAACATGAATGACAGGAGGACGCCAAGTTTTCCACGGGAGAGACTGCATTGGTCAGAGAACCAGCAACTTCAGCAGAGAAAAGGTTGTTTGAGATACTGTCTTTTAAAGCTAGCTCCATTAGGAAGCAACACGTGGGAAAATTTCACATTTTGGGGGGATGAGAAAGACACTGTACCACAGGGGGGTAAGAACGAGATGACTTTGCAAGTTTTACTCTCCAAGTGCATGTAGCAGCGTTATGCAGAGCTAATACCAGAACCAGATACCAGTTGTATAAATGGTTGAGTTCTTGGGATACGAGATTATCCCAGGATATTTTTCCAGTGCTCAGATCCTTCTAATTCCTGGTCTGTACATCAGTGTGTCCTACAGACATCAGTGTTGTCACAGCAAGTTTTCCCCTGCACAGGCTGCCAGGTAGGTTGCCAGTCTTTTGCCTTAGCCAGGGGCACTGCGTGGCATTAGAGTGCACAAAATTTGGTTAGCCACGGAGAAACTGTGCAAGCCCACTGAAGGGTTAACAACCATGACTCATATAAATTGATTTAATCAATTTCCTGATCGCATTTAATTGATCGTTTCCAAAAATGACAAAACATCGTACTGCAACTTATTTTTTCTTAGTAGAAGAGGAAAAAAAAGAAAGAATAAAGCAAAAAGTAAGTATTTGTGTTCAGGCTTTTTTAAAAATGCTCTTGATTTAAAAAAAATTGCTAAACTGCCGTTTACACATGATTTTCAATATTCTTCTTTTTTAAACTGTCATCAAAACACTGACTTCATGTGTTCTGCATGAAGCTCTGGAACCAAACTGGTGTATGGGTGTGAGTCTGCACTCATCTGTCTGTTGCTTGGCTGGGGACAGAGAGAAGGTGGGTTCCCCAGGGCTATGTTCTTACACTGACCTGTGACAGAGTTTAAGCGTAGGGCACTCACTGCAAACAAAACGAAACTGAAAGGCACCAGTACAGACAGTGATCTTTCCTGTCCTTGGGCATTATTTAATTTTTGAGTCAGGATCAGGTCTGATCCTGTGTTATCCAGCATAGAATCATGGAATCATAAAATCAGAATGCTTTGGGATGACCTTGAAAGGTCATGTAGTTCCAACCTCCCTGCTGTGAGCACAGTATTTTACAAAGAGAGTAATGAAAAAGGGCCTCCAATTGGAAGTGCATTTATTATATTTGTTGAGATATCTTAAGAGAACATCCCCTCCATTAATATACATATTTCCTGATACATTTCTGGCAAATAGGATGCTGTTACTTCATTTCAGAGATACTGGTGTAAGTTCAGCAAACACGCACTGCACACTATTAGTTTCAAGGTTAAACCCTTTACTACTCTCCTTACCAGAACTGGGACAGTCAGTTATTACGTTGAAAATAGCACGCATTCAGAAGGGTTCACAGGGATGCAGAGTTCTTGTGATGATGTTTTATTTAAAAGACACACCATCCCACCATGTATTTAATTTTAGTTTCAATAGGTTGCTTTTGTATTGGGCTCACCAGTGGGGAATTTCTGCCTCCCATTCTTTGCATGGAGAGTTTAAAGCTTTGCTCTTCCAGAAAACAAACCGATTCTGGTAGCACAGCTCTGATTTTGCTGCAGAAATAGACCCCTTGCTGCCTGAACCTGGTTTCTGATTTTTTGAATAGCTCCTGCCCTGGCAGCCAGGGCTTACTCTGTGGTTTCCAGCAGGAGAAAACATTTGCTCACTTACAGATGCCTGCTTTTGTTCACTGTCTTTCCGTCCAATTTCCAGCCCGGCACACCCTGGACTCCTGCATTCCCCGAGTGTCCAGATTCCTACATGGTGGGCAAATCTGAAATAATACATAAAACAGACTGCACATTGCACTTCCCATCTTTGTGAAAAATCTATTATTTCTTTCTCTGAACGAATGCTCCTCCAAATTTAATCGAAATAGATATTCCAAGCCAATTTTTTTTTTTCTTGTAACTTTGCAAGTGCTTTCTTGCCCAGCTGGGGTTTGAGCTATACAGCCTTTCCAGGTCAGTGTCGAATCACATCGTGTGCAGCTATAAACACACACGATTTTATTTTACATCATTTCTGTCACTTTCCCTTTCTTTTTTCCTCCTTCAGGCCAACTGGTTCTCCCCATCTTTGTGTTTTTATTTTTGGTTTCTGTAGCTTCCTGCAGCCGGCATCATAATTTTCTCAGGAACAGTTGTCTCAACTGTTACTTCAGTATATTTTCCCCCCTCTCCCTTCCCTGGCAGAAAGGGGTCAGAGGATTGCAATTTTAGCCGCTAGCAACCAGAAAAACTCTTAGAAGAAGGATGACAAGGCTGCCGGGCCCATTTCGGTTTACCTTGGC
>NW_009719941.1:12774-33650 GCF_000703405.1 Apaloderma vittatum | reverse complement strand
CACGGCGGCCCAGCGAGGAGTGGAGGTGACCCGGGCGTCATCTCTGCCCGTGTGAGGCCTTCAATGCCCTGTCCGGCCCAGGGCGCCCAGCGAGGAGCCGCTCGTGTCCCGGCTGGAGGGGGTGACCCTGCCCTCCCGCCTGCCTGGGCCCCTGCCCGTGAGGAGATGTGCCCAGGAGCTCCAGCTGCCTGTTCATGAGTGGCCACACACGGGCCCTGTGGGGCAGTTTGATGTGGGTGTGGTAGCATCGTTTGGACGTCTCCTGAGTGAGGACCTCATTCTGCAGTTCCCATAGTAAGTGAGCTGGCAGGACATCTGTTACTGCTTCGTTAGCAGAGCTAGACTCTGGTTTTGAGTCAGCACCTGTGACTTGTAGCGGGTGAGGTCAGCTTCTTCCCTGGGCTCATCTACTTAGTCTGAGTCCTGCTTCTGTTATTGTGAGGTTCACTCTTGTTCACTGACACGGTGATGTAAATCTATGCAGGCATTCAGCATAATGCGTTTACAGAATCACAGAATCATCCAGGTTGGAAAAGACCCTTGGGATCATCGAGTCCAACCATTAACCCTACTTACAAGTTCACCCCTAGACCATATCACTCAACACCACATCCAAGCGATGCTTAAACACATCCAGGGATGGCGACTCAACCACCTCCCTGGGCAGCCTGTTCCAATATCCCACAATTCTTTCCGTGCAGAACTTCTTCCTAGTGTCTAGTCTAAACCTACCTTGTTTAAGCTTGAAGCCATTCCCTCTAGTTCTGTCACTAATTACCCGAGAAAAGAGACCAGCACCAGCCTCTCCACAATGTCCTTTCAGGTAGTTGTAGAGCGTGATGAGGTCTCCCCTCAGCCTCCTCTTCCTCAAACTCTGCTCCCCTTTTCAGTGTTCACTGAGAAACTGAAGGTTATGTTGTGTGACTTTAAATGTATATTTAAACCGGTAACAACCTGAGAAGGTCTGGGGAACTAATTCTTAAAGTAGTTTCATTGTAATAAATGTTGCACACCCATTTACATATGCTTCAGGTACTCTTCCTGCTTTGACTTTAAAATATTTCACTTCAGTGGCGTGCTGAACATCCATCCCAGCTGCCTCCCGCGGTGGCGTGGTCCTGCACCAATAGTCCACACAGTGCTTCATGGTGATAAAGTGACTGGGGTGACAATTATGGAAATAAGACCAAAAAGGTAGGTTAGATGTGCTTCCCAAAACAACCCACTGCTTCTGTTGCCTCCCAGAACTTTAAATCATCACTAATTAAGTCACCATTTAGATAATTTTATGTAATCGCTGTTTTTTTCTAATGCATGTGTGTGTTTAATGCTAAAATTTGAAACGCTTAGAAACTTTCACCTGACTATATGAGATTTACACAAATATGGTGTTTTAGTGAGTGCTTAATTTGCACCCTAGGCCCCTTCTGTCATTCTTAGCGTTATTACAGGGAGCAGACAGAGATCAGCCAGGCACACAGCTAGATGGAAAGGCTTGGTATGACAAGAAAAGATCTGGTGACAGAAAAGATCTGGATTTCAGACTTCAGAGTCACCTGTCACCTCCTGTAAGTAAAGCAGAGGACAAGCAATTGCCTGTCTAGGGTTGAGAGAGAGATTATGTGTTTTAATTTCAGCACAAACTCTAGCTCAAAAGGCTTATGAAAGCACAGTCTAGGGTTGAGAGAGAGATTATGTGTTTTAGTTTCAGCACAAACTCTAGCTTAAAAGGCTTATGAAAGCACGTTATCATAATTTTCTTTTATTTTTTAGATGCTTGTCTGATAATAGGTCTCAGGAATGTGTGAACCAAATTTCTTCTAAATACCTCAGATTGTTTCTTTTGAGATTTTGTGCTTCCAAACTGTAAATTGTGCATTCAGTTCAATCTGAGCTTGCTGAGGTGAATCTTTCTTGCCAAGATATATCCAATATTCTTTTCTCTGTGTTGTCTTGTGAACCAAACGTTATTTGATAACGTGCGAAAAATAACATTTTGGAGGAAAAAAGGGAAATTAGTAACCGAGTTATCTTATTGAATGTAGCCTTTTGAACGGCTAATTGAGTTATGGCTGACATGTGATTGAGTGTAGCTTCTCCAGTAAGCTTGTCTGTTTTCTGCCTTACAGGTTTGATGTAGGTCCAATTATTAAGCAAGAGGAGTTTGCTGTTCCTCCCCGCTGCACTGCAAAGGAGCTGGAAGGGATGTTATCAAAGATGGGCGCAAACATGGTAAAGTCTTGCGAGATAGTGTCGCTTCTGATGAGTACCTTGCTTTTGATGTGTGTGAACAGAATCCTTTTTAATCCTGTTCTGAGCTGACTGCCGCTGTTAAGAGTAGAACGATCTGAACTTAGTGTTTGTGAGCCCTTTGCCTTGCTGAGGGGAAAGCTGAGGGGTCTGTGGTGTCGGTGTTGTTTCAGTCCGTTGCCATTCCGTTCCTGTTCTGGGAAGAACTCAAGTGCTTTGTATGGAAATGGTGCAGTTTCTTCTTTTGTTGAAGTGAATGCCTCCTTTTTTTTGGGTCTTAATAATTAGCTTTCAGCCTGTTCTAGAATTAATATCATAGAGGAGATTGTCCATAAAAGAATACTTGAGTTTTTTTGATTGTGATTTGGTGGGAAGGATGCCTTTAGTGTGTTTGTGTGTGTGATACAAGTAGTTTGAAATTACTGACTCAATTTTCTAAAAGCCCACGAGACAATTTCACTGATGAAAAATTAAGCACTGTATTTGTATGTCTTGGATTTACTGTTACTGTTAATAAATATACTCAGCCTTGCTAATAATCTGTACAATTTTTATTTTTGCAGCTGATAACAGTTTTGAAAAACTTGCCTGAAAGTTTAAAAAATAAAAAGGAGCAACCGAAAGAAGGAGTGACCTTCGGTAGGTACACGTCGTATTTAATGAAAGTCACTCATTTTTTTTCTTCTGTCAGCTGGAAAACTTAAGTTTCTTCCTACTCTGCTGGGTTGTATTTTTTTAGATACTTTCCTTGACATGGTCTCCTCACTGCCTTCTCTGGCAGAGGGAAAAACGCTTTAGAATTCTTCACTCTTACCACACTGATGTGTTGATTTTTTTTTTCCAGCTGCCTGTACAAAAGCAAAATCAGTAGCGATGTCACAAAAATCTGAGTGTTAATTCTTGATGGTTGTAATGCAAATAAAAGTGTTAGAGCTGTGCTTGAAAATACATGTCATCGGTTTGCTGTGCAGTGGGTAAATAAGAAGGCAACTGAGAATAGGGTATAAATAATCCAGATTTTATAAAATCTTGTCTCTAGTTGTTGGCTAAGGCACCTGCGGCTGGATGATAAACCTGCCATTGGTCAGGATAAAATGAAGTTTAAACCAGGATAAAACGGTACAGCTGTTTGTTTGCAGAAAGATGCCAAACAATATCAAGTCTCCTGATGTGTTTTTTTCCCCCCCAGCTCCTAAAATATCCATAGCTAAGAGTTGTATAAAGTGGGAAGAGCAAACAGCTGCACAAATAATTCAACTGCATCGTGCAATAGGAAGTATGGTAAGACAGTGGATTTTTTTTTTAAACCCTTTTCTGCCCTGTAGCATGTCCGAGTTTGGCATAGATATTTTAAGTAATGGCTAAAACCAAAGTTTAGGTTTTTTTGGCTCTAAAACCTGGTGTATGCTTTAAAATCCCAGCTTCACTTAGCATGGAGGAGAATTTTCATGAACTTGATGCCAAGTGTGCAGTCAACTCGGTAGTTTTGTGTTATTTCCTTAGCTCTGGGATTTCCCCAGAGGCACTCGAGAGGTTATTGGAAACACCAGAACGACATTTGTCACGTAGTGACAGTAAACAGTGCAAAGAGCGACAGCAGACAGTTGGTGTAGTGAGTTGCTGAACTTATCACTGCATATGCTAATGGTCTGCTTGTCAGTGACGAAGAACAAGGAAAACAAGAGACTTTCCTTATTATATCTTGTCTGGACACAGGCATAATTTTTTTCCCTTGATGTTGTTACTGCGTGTGTCTTGCATAAGAAAAAAACCCTGGCCAGTTGCCTGGAAATCATGTAAATATTGTAAATATATCATCTGCTTCTGCTTCCAGTATCCTCTGCAGACACTCTGGAAGGGTGCTACTGTTAAACTTCTGGATTTTGTGGAAGTGGATACTATCCCTGGGTTTTCAGGTATTTACTTTTAAATTAATCTGTGACGTTTTCCTTGCACAGATCTTGCACAGTTGTTCTAAACAATAGCTTTAAGCACTGTTTTTCTGAAACACTGTTGGAACTAAATCAATCTCACATAGGCTCAGAGTAAAATAAGTTTCTGGGCCCCAAGATGAGCGTAAGTCGGGTTTTAGAACATTCCTGCGTTGTGGGAATGTCGAGAGAGCGGCAGGTATAGTCCTGTGAATCCTGAAACTGGAGGATTTTAATCCTTTGAGTCAGGAGATCCTCTCTAGGGGAATGTCACAAGCAAAGCTGTCCCTGCCTACTCTTGCTCAAACTATTTTCTGTAGTGGTCCGTGAGTCCGAGAGCCTGGTGGGTTGCGTGGTGTGCCAGAGCGTGCAGGGCTTACGGCTGATTATGGGTCAGGTCAGGGCTGTTCTGGTTCTGCCCTGCTCATTTGGGGATAGTAAAACAGAATACCGAAAAAAAATAATTTTGAGCAAAATAGTGACTCGAGGTGATTATCATGCTTCAGAGAGACATGTTTCAAACTTTTTTTGCTCTTGTTGGCGTAAAAATGCCTGATGATCTTGCTTTGCTTTTAGATCGGATATTCAATGTCTGTGAAGCTGTTCCTGGTTCACTACTCTACCATAAAGTCTCCCAAACACTGATCGCTCGTTGCAAGGTAGGGTTTTTCCCTTTATTTTATATTCACTGTGCTAAATACAAGATTTTCAATATTTGTGTTAGATAACTTCTCTTAATTGTCCATTATTACTCAGTGAACTTAGTTTAGCATCAGTCTTTTTATTTGATACCTTGAAGAACTTTTGGTTTTCACTTGCAAGTCAGAATTTGACTTGTAATGTAAACATGGTGACATTAAATGAAAAGTATTCTGTAAGCCAGCCTAGTGAGGGCTACGGATAATTTTAAAATGTGGAAGTAGCTTACTGCCATTCTTCTGTTTTTATTATTAGGAAGGCTGGGTTGGAATCAAAACGGTCGTATTAAAGAAGCAGCTTACAGCAGTTGACTTCTACAACGGATACATGCACTCTTGGTTCCAGCAGAACTCAAGAACAGTTCATCAGGAATGTAGATTTCAAACACTCGAACTTAGCACGGCAAAAAAGACTCTGAAAGAGAGGGAAATGTTGACGCAGGACATAAAACGATAGATGTATTTAAGTATGTGGAAGAAGATGTCTGTAAGTTAATAGTAATATAAAATATTTCTGTGCCCACCTATAACGTTCAACTTAGCTGAGGGGTTTCCTCCCAAAGGGTTTGATCTTGTCATCTGCGTGTTTTCGTTGTGGGTTCCTGATGGCACCGTTCCCTGTCAAGAAAGAATCTCTGGGAATGCTGAAGATAGCGAATGAATGCCCGTTTCCACTGTTGAGTAATAAATTTATTTTTATACGAAGTTTTCAATTGATTTCTGAGGACTTTTGTTATAAATTTCTTCAACTGTAAGGTGTGTGCGGTCACTTTAATCTGAAATCCTAAAATCCCTTGCTTCTTTGTAATTGGGAATTAATGCTCACTGAGACTCTCAGATTGTCTAGTTTGATACTTTTTTTTTGTGGGCTCTTAAAGTACCTTTGTATCCCCACATGGACGTGATTAAGCCTTAGCTGGGAGCATCTGGAGAATCTTTTCCTTCCATGATACTTAGAGTCAACTACAGTTAACACCAAGGCCAGCAGATTGTTTTTAGTCACCTCCGAGTGATGGGAGCACATCATTTTGTCTCCTTTTAAATTCAGAAAAAAAAGCCACTTATCATGTATGTTTGCTTTTGACTTGTTTTAATCTCATTGATTCTACTTCTAATCTATGAACTTTCTAATCTATAAACTTGTCATTCACCTTGTTCAGTAGATATTTTTTCTGTGATGCTTCTTCTTCTCTGATCAACTTCTTACCTTTCCTATTGTATCATATTGATCACCATCTTTCCCTTCTCTGTTTTGTTTTCATGTCCTAGAATATATCCCACTTAATGCACATCTGCCATCCATCCAGAAAATTTATGTTCTGCTGCCAGACTTTATCCCCGATGAGAGAGGTTTTGACTTTGTGAGGAGCTGTTAATCTAATCTCAGTTTTTCTTCAACCTGCCTTGTACCCGAAGGAGCGTTTCATGTGAAGAACTCCCCAAACTAGTGATTTTTTACTTTATTGTCCTAGAAGCAATGCAGCACTGGGAGAGTAACAGCGAAACAAAGAGCTGCCGCATCTTAGGAGCTGCTCTGGTGTTATTTGCTCAACCTATTCCTGCTTTGTCTGACTATTGCTGAGCCAGAAGAGCTGCTGGAGCTGTTCAGAAGTGAGAATGCACCGGTCTGTTAGCTTCGTAATTACTGTGTTACCCCTGAATTTGGGAAGCCTCAAAAGACAAAAAATTGCTTGGTGTTACAGTGTTTCAGTTTACCTCCTGCTCATGGGTAAATGCCAGCGGCGTCCTCTCCTGCAGGTCTTTTTGGCTCTGGGCTTTTCAGCGCTTTCTCGTGTCTTTTGAAGCAGTCAGGCGTGGAACTTAAAGCTTTAGGTCAGGCATCCAGTTCATGGGCCTTGAGATCGAGGTGACAGGAACTCGCTGTGCTCGAGTGTGATGCGCTGAATGAAAGCAAGCAAAAAGTCGAGGAGAATGCGTGGTTTCACGTGGATTAGAATGTTTCTGAGAAGCATCTGTTAAAACAAATGCTGTGGTGTTTTTCTTTAAATGCCATCCGTCCAACAATTAATTTGCCTCTGACAGGTTTTTCCAGAACACATGATCCTCTGAGAAATCCAAGCCTATGAATCAGAGTCAAAAACTGGAAACAACAGCAAGGTGGAAGTCAGGCTCCTGCGGAGAATTCCTTTTGTCCCTGACCGCAGGCGCGAGGGTGAATTTATGCTGCAGAAATTATAAAACCGGCAAGTTTGTTTCCAAGCAAATGATGTATTTTTATGGTTTGCTCCCACTGACTACTTGCAAGTAAAGGTTGTGAAGTCATTTTTGCTTTTACTCTGTTCAGATCAAGCTATGAAAGGTTAGTTACTGCCTCATGCCAATAGAAGGGGTGGTGGGTGGGATTTTTGTGAATTTGCGGGGGTGGCCTTCAGGGTTTTCTGGGTTTTGTTACATTTCTGGTCTTGGCTGTATTGCTGCTTGCCTTGTGCTTTCCCTGCTGGAGCTTCTGGAATTTTTTCATTGGCTATTTTTAAAGAACAGTCATAGGTATAATTGGAATTCAAATATTCAATGTCTGCTGAGGATAAGAACATTTTCTGTAAAGCCCTTTCCCCGCAGACAGGTTTTTCACACTTATCAGCTCCTTGGCAGGGGTCTGGCCTCAAACATGGATTGTGTCAGAAGCTGAATTAGCAGAGAAATGAGTATACAAAAAAAAAAAAAACACCCAACCCATCTAGAACCTCATCACAACAGCTTATAAATCATTTTAAGCACAGATGATAAAGAATTTTGGACTTGCAAGAAATGTTTTAGTTACCTGTTAGCCTGGGTCAACCCAACTTTTCTGATACAAGAAAAAAAAAAAGACTATGATATCAGAAGTTCAGCAAATCAAAGGTTTAAATGTTTTTGGGTGACCGAAGCATCAAATCAACTGCTTTGTACCTTGGAATGACTTCTCAGGAAAATTCCTTAGAAGCTCCTTAACTACTTTGTGTATTTTTATTTTTTTTTGTGGGTTTTTTTTGAACCTGCTCTGGCAGCTTAAAGCTGACAGCAAAAGAGAAGGTGGTGTCTCCAAAACGGAGAGAACCTCTCGAACAATTTGTACATCTCTCACTGACAGTTTTAGCTTACGCCTCCTGTGGTATCTGTGGCTGTTAGTCACCGCTGGTAGGCGGCAATTTCAGTTCTGACTCAAGCGTAAAGCCACAGCCAAGAGTTTCCCCGTGTCTTTGGGGGAGTGCGAGGTGCCTTGTGCTCAGAAACCCTGTAGGTGGTGCTCGCTGCATCTCTTTTAGGGGGAAACCTAAGGTCAGCTGGACAGAAGGCGGTGGAAAAACTGGTACAGAACATCTTCAGTTTGTCCTTTAATACCAAATAATGTCAAAACCATATTGTAGCCAGGATACCTGCCCTTGTAACTTAATCTTTTGATCTGTGCGGAGTTTGCTTTAAGGCTTCTTGGAATTGCTTTCTGTGCAGGCAGTTTTCAAAGATTAGCCAGTTCTGTCGTTGCTTAACTGTTAATGCCCTAGCTCTGAATAAGCACCCCAGTTGTTTTACGGAGGAAAAGAGAGTAAGAACATTTTATTTTTTCATGGAGGAAACCTTTGGCATGCTTTTTTTGGCGCGGTAGGGAGGCTTTAAAGGGAATTGGTGTTCCCCAGGCAGCTGTTAGCCAAAATGTCTCTTTGGAAACTTTGCTTTCACCTAGCTCTGTAGGGATTTAAATGGAAGAGCTGATTATTTTTGCAGAACAGACAAAACAAAAATGGGGCATTCACTGATGAGGTGTGGAATAGCATGTCAGGGTTGACTCTGGAATGTAGACCTAGTGATTCAAACCCCAGTCCCGCTGCTGAGGGTCGAGTACAGCCACTGTAGCCATTGCAAAGTGATACTGGGAAAATAAAACAGCTGTCCTCCTCTCCAGCGAGAGAGGGAAAGTAGGGGAAGTATTCATAGACCCAGCGTCTGCCACGGCTCAGTTTGAGGTCACTGCAGCCAAATTGCTGGTAGAACCGCAAAACGTCTGGGCACCAGGAGGGCGCTGGCGTTGGATGGCGGTGATTTCATCCTGGATTTGAAATAAATGTTAGAGTGAGTGATATTTCCTAGGATGCTGATGACTCGCAGTTAGGTGCATCTGTTTGACGACCTGAATCCTGCTGCTTCCTAGGAAACATCTTTATTCCTGTTTTCTGCTGAAGAAACTAGAAAAAACCAAAAAGTGTAAGAGACTAATCCCAGGAGTGTTTGAGTCTTTTTGAAAAGTTGATTGCAAAATCCCTGAATAATTTGAAGGTTGAGACTGGACAAAAATACCTCTCCTTTTGTTTATCCTAACTGCTGACAGGCTGATAGCTTCTGGGAAGCAATATTTTCCCTTTCAAAAACAGGAGGGAGGGAACAGGTCACCAGATTTATCTGAGGGTTGGAAACAAAGTGACCTTAATGGAAGATGCTTTGCCATTAGCCGCAAACTTGCCGACACTTAGGAGCCAGGTCTTCTGCTTCAGCCTGTTTCTCAAGGTTGGTGGTCCAGAGGCTGAGGCTGAGGGAGGAGCTGAGTCACAAACCTTCCTGCATTCCTCCAGCTGATGCTCTCCTTTGATATGTGGGTTAGTTTCAGGTTGCAGAAAAGGACCGTTGCTGTACGCTGACCACGAGCCGGGCAAGTGAGAAGTGCTGCTGAGCAGTAAAACTTCGTGTGAGTGGCGGATGTGAGAACCTGCCATAGCTTTGTTTTCCCCATATAAACTTTGCATAGGATTTACAGGTCTGCGTACAACCCTGTTGGCTTCACTGAGGCCATAAACCACCATGAAGCATTACGTTGCATCTTTTGACATGACATTGACCTTAAAAATAACATCACCAAGTACTAGATACATTTTTTTTTTCCTTCTTTTTAATATGTGATCAATCTCTTTTCTACAAAATATTTTTTAATATATTGATTTTCTTTGAGAACTTTGTCTGAAATCTGTATCCTCCCAAGAAATAGAAGTTTATAGCATTATTTGTCATATTATGTTGAGAGGCATCCCTGTCCATGACAGGGAGGTTGGATTAAATGATCTCTAAGGTCCCTTCCAGTCTAGGCCATTCTATGATTCTATGATTTGGCATGGTGTCTCATCAGTAGTGACAAAGTGTTAACACAAAGTGGTGGTTGTTTTCCGGTGATAGCGTTGGAAACCTCTGCCTCACTCCGTGTCCGACATGCTCTGCCAGCAGCCTCCTCTGAGAGCTCAAGGACTTGGTGAGCGCAGATATTAGTTTGTTCGGAATTAAGCTGCAGTGGGGGACAGATTGGGGAAACTTGGAGAGCTTCTTGCCCTTGTTTCATGTAGAGGCAGAATTTCAGGCTGTAGAGCTGTCACCATTTCATTCCCGTTAAACGGATATTTCTCCCCAAAAGGAAGAGCCCCGTATGCCGCTGTGTTTGGCTCTGGGAGCTCGCGTGCAGTGCAGGTACCAGATCCTGAGCCTGCTTTCACCCGTGTATCTCCTGGGTTGGTCTGTAGAAGTCGTTTGTGTTACTTCACCCTCAGAGTGATGAAACTAAGTTTGGGATTTGGCTGGCTGGCTGCAGAGGAGGAGGGGAGTGGAGGGAAGAGATGTTTCTCTGCGTGTCTGCAGCGCAAGCCAAGAGCTCTGTGGGAAGGTCCGACCTAAAGCTCCCCACTGGCTGTCTTGGCCCCGGCTCACGTCGAGCCCTTGCAGCAGACTAGACACAAAAGAAAACACAGAGTCTAAATTCATTGGTATGAAGAGGATGTGCCAGAGTATTCCACAGCTCATCCTTTTCTGCTTCTCTTTGATAACTGTCAATTTGCATAAAAGCCTGGATTATTAAGGGTTGGGTGGTTGGGTTTTTTTAACCTTTTTAAGCGTGATTCAGGCTACATAGGCACTCAATCCCGCACAGCTCTGCATTTAATGCCTGGGATGCCTGTGTCAGATCTAAGAACCTGTTCTGAAGCTTCCTAAACACTATTGAAAGGTTCCCTGTGCCCTCGATGGGCTGTAGGTAAACAACAGCATAGACCTCAAACTGGTTTCATACCCATAGGGGCAATCAGGTAGGAGACAGAAATCCACGCTCGAGCATGGGTCTGAATTCCAGTTTTCATCTAGTAGTGCTGCCCATCTTTTTGTGCTCTCTCTGTGCAGGAATTTTGGTGTTGGGGACTTGCTGGCTTGCCTACACCCCGGAAATTTATGGCCAGCATTTGGGTGTAAACACAGGATGACTTCTGTACTGATGATGTCCTCGATTCTGCTCTGGAAACAGTAGGGCTTTGAGAGGGCATCTTAATAGGTCTCTTGGAGATGGCTCGCTGTCTGTCTGACCCGTTCTGTGGCCGTCTGTACCTTCAGCTAAGAGTAGATTAGAGTCACAGAAAGCGTTGGGTTGGAGGGCACCTTTGAAGGTCATCTATTCCAACTTGCCTGCAGTAAGAGCAACCTCTTGCCCAGCAGCATCCTGCTCGGTGCTGAATGTCTCTGCACCTCCCAGCCCTGCTCTACATTGCCTGGTTTCCTACTATCCTTCAACTGTGGGTTCCCAGCTCTCTTTTTCTCCCCATCTTGTCCCGCTCTGGGACCACTGTTGCTGCCTCCTTAGTTCATCCCTCACCCAGGCCTGCTGTTCCACTTTTCCCAACGCTGTTGCCAACTCTCCACATCTCAAGTTTGGAGACACATTCCCTCAGCACAGCACAATGTGGCCAAGTCCTGGACCTGGAGGAGCATCATCTACCCAGCGAAGCCTTCTCTGTGACTCATTTGTGAACAGAAAGGTGAAATTTTGCAGGTCGTTCTTTGGCGAGCTCTACACGTGGTTTATTTACATCGCTCTTTCAAACACAAAAGCAACACAGTGTTGTCAAAGTTACAAAATTACTCTTTTTATTAACCTACCCTATTGTAGAGCATGGATTTTCTTGTCAAATAATGCAAGAGGCAAGAGAAAACTGCAGTTTTATCCACATGGAGCCTACAAATCCACGTGGCTTCTCTGTGCTATTGAGCATGTGAGTTCTTAGAAATGCAGCTGCCAGTAGTTTAGCTCGAATACAGTCATTCTAAAACAAGCTAGAAATAAATAAAATACTTACATTTCAAGTACAAAACCTTGCAGATGAATTCAGCATGAGGAAATCAGTTTATTCCTTTTCCTATTACCAACTACTGTACAGGTACTTGGGCTGGCAAAGTCTGCAGATGCAGAACAGAGAGTGTTTTATGTACATGACTTAATTGAACCATGTGTTTAGTCTTCCCTTCAGGCTATCATGTGAAGCTGTTTAATGTCAGGCAGAAAGATGTTTTTGTGGATGCGTTTAATGACACATGTTCCCTACCGCCAATTTTTGCCCTATGTCCTTCCTTTCTGGTGGAGCGGGGAGAAAAAGTGCACCATAATTATGTCTCAGAACTAACGACACCTACCAGCTTTGAATTAGGTTATTAGCAGGTAGATCTTACTTTCAAATCATATTTAATTTGTGAGTGTGAGTGACTTTACCGAGGCCCCTACACAGCTCTAATATGTGGAAGGACGTTGACCTCTCATCGGGATCTGCCCTTGGGGCATTCGGCGGCTCGCTGGTGGCCTTCGGTACGCAGGGCTCTGCCCTGGCAGAATCTGAATGGTCTGCTGGCCCGAGTTCCTCTGGGACTGGAAGACGCTTTGCTCCGTTGCGCTCCTCTCCGAACAGGTGAAAGTCAACCCGATGCCGACGTCGCTCTTCATGGTTCTGGAGGTGCCATCAGACGTGCCGTCAAAACACCTGCCCAGGGCGATTTCCTTGGCGATCCTCGGGTCTTGGTCGGTGACAGTGTAGATGCCGTAGTTGTGTCCCAGCGGGTCAAGAGGAGCCAGCATTGTGTACTCGCTGGAGTCATTGTTGGTAGCCATGGGGAGGTGGTTGACCAGGTACTCGTGGAGCATGCTGTTGACGCCCACCCGGCGGCAGCTGCCTTGTGGGACCACTTTGACGAGCGTGCGGTCCACGCGGTCTTGGTCGAAGAGCATGCCGCTGCACTTGAACTCCAGGCAGGCTGCTGACACGTCTGGCCGCTCGGGGTCACGGATGCTGCGGACGTCCCTGATGCCATAGAGCTTGCCAATGGTGCGCGGGTGCGTCCCACCCATGTTACGAGATCTTACGTTCACCTCTTGCGGCCCGTTGATCTTCACTTTAATGTAGCAGGCCCTAAATTCCATGGGCTTGGGCCACCACGCCAAGTAGTCATCAGTCCAGCTCATCAAGTCGTCTTCGCTAAAGGGAACGGTGTTGTAGTCGTATCGATCTCCCTCTGTCCTGTAAAACCTGAAGTGAGGAGCATCGTGTGGGGCTTCCTCGCATGCACTTAGGTTTTCGTAGGCATAAATAGGGCCGTTGTTCTCCTCTGGGGAATTAGGGCTTGGCTTGGCCATGTTGATGCTGAACGCCGTCTTCTTGGTGTTGGAGTCCTCGTGGTCTGTTCTCCGGTAGTTGAGCTTGTTGAGATATGGCTGTGGGACACCAACGGCGTTAGGGTTGAGTTTAGGAGCAGAGGGCACGGCTTCGAGCTCTTCACCCCCCATGCTCGCCAAGATGTAAGCTGCGTAGGCCTCGGGGTTTTGCTCATCGCAGAAGGCGGGCACGCAGGCGCCGTTGGGACCGGTGACCACGCTGTCGAAACGGCCCCATGCTCTGGGGTTGGAGGAGAACCCGGGTTCTGGCTCCGTGTTTATAATAGAAATCACAACCCCTTGGATCTGCTCGCTTTGCAGAAACCTCTCACTTCTGTAGGCTCGGACTTTGACGTAGCACCGCCTGCTCTCTGGGACGTCCAGGTTAAAAAGCCGCCTTTCCTTGATCTCCATGTTCCCAACCAAAAAAGTTCTCTGCTCTCTTTTGCGCCGTCTGTTTTTCTCAAGGTTAAAATCCCCTTCTTCCTCCCATAACCCTGTCTCTGGGTTCAGGGACCAAAGCTTCATCTCTTGCAGGTGCTCGGGCATCTTGACCTGAGCAGCATCCAAATAAACCTTCACCTCTTCTGCATTAAGAGACTCGGTGCCTCGTTCGTCAGTGAAGTCCAGGGAAAACATGCCGTACGTGCGGAGTGGGAATACATCACCTTCCTCATCTACAAAGTTCAGGTCACTTTGTGTGACAGCAGCTGTTGAGATGTTTCTTGGGTCCAAAAACGTCACGCTGGCTTTCACTTTGCCTCTGTAGGCTTCTCCATTTTTCTTATAAAATGCATTAGGAGGGATTTCTAGTTCGGCGATGGGATCGTCTTCTTCCATTTCTCCTAAAGAAATCACGTTGGTTTCAGTGGATTCCAGCGTAACAGGAGCTTTCTTTCTCAGTAGCTTGATCTCGTGAAACACAGCACCTCCGTTTTCCTTGAAGGGCAGAACTTTTGTTGTGTTCACAAACTTCTGCAGCCGATCGACGAAAGTGAGAACCAGTCTCTCCGTGTCTGCTGGCACTTGGACGGAGAAGGTTCCTTTGTAGCCAGTCATGCTCACTCTCTTGTTCCCCATGTAGATATGGCCAAACCTCAGTGGCTCACCGTTATCTGCTGCTGTGGCTCTGCCTCGGACTGTTATTTTGGTCTCGGTGCATTTTTTGCAGCCACATTCAACGATGACTTTAGTGGGGAGCGTGAACCCGTCGCAGGAGATATCCCTGGTTTCCATCCTGGACACCCCGCAGCAGTAGGCGACGTTGTCCTTACACCGGAGTCCCTTATCCAGCTTCCCAGCGCAGGTCTTTGCTGGGCACTTGCCCACATCGTAGTAGAAGGAGTTGGTTGCTTTTTGGAAGCAATCATGAGGAAGTCGGATGAGGTGGCTTTGGGGTTGGGAGTTGCAGGCTTCCTCTTGTCTCCCTGTTGAGAAGGATTTCTTAATGAGTAGCATGAAATAATTGTACAGTCATCGCTATGTGGTCTGAAACCCTCAGAGCTAACCATTGCTTGCAATAACAGTGAGGTTTTTGTAGCCATAAAATGGATGTTTTGTGGGATTTTGGTTAGCTGATGTCATCTGGCCTCTGTTCGCGTGAAGCAAGTGCTCAGCTTTAACTATAAGAACCTGATTAAAAGCAGCAGTGTCCCTTCTCCCGCTCACCCACCACTGCCATTCTGATCCACTCTCTAGATGTTCTGCAGCTGCCTGGCTTTTTGGCTGCTGTGACAGATTAAAACGTGTCCCAAGGTTTAAAAAAAGAAAAACAACCCTAAGCAAACAGAAATATTCACACATCAGGCAGCAAGTACAGGGAGAATCTGCTGAAACAAGCAGATAGATCTTGGCAGGTCACCTGCAATCCAGAGCTCTGGTTTGTAGAGAGCATCTGGTTCACAACCAGCTCACGCAAGCTTATCTGCAAACGGATGCATGAAATAAAACCCGAATATTTTTCCTACGACTTTTCTTTTCCCACATGTAACACAATTTCTGGTGCCTTCCCAGCTGCTTGGAGAGCACCATGCACGTCTTCTCTTACCTATGACAGCAAGCTTGGCAGACTGGGACTTTGCTGACCCGCCGGCGCTGCTGGCTTTGCAGAAATACTCTCCAGACTGGTCTCTGTTCAAGTTCTTCAAAATCAGGTTGTTTTTATATTTGTATAAGGAGGGATCCAGCAGTGAGCCGTTGTGGTACCTGGCAGGAGCAGGCAGGCAGTTAGGGGATGGAGGCTGAGTGCCTGGGTGGACCAGTGTGATGGCCCTAATCCTGCATCGTATCGTGTGGGTTTTGCCAGATGTCTCGCCTCAGTTTCCCCATTTGTAATCTGGATGGGTGGCACCCCCTGAAAACTTCTCCCCATCCCCTGGCAGCACGGAGATGTGGCTGCCGAGCAGCTGGCTGGCAGGCAGAGCTGCAGCTTGTGCCTGCTCAGGTTTTTCAAACTTTTATTTGTGTTTTTTTTCCAGTAAGTCCCTCTGCAGATGACATTACCTGTGAGAAACGCCAGCTCTGCACGTCTCGAGGAAACCATCATTTGCAGCACTAGGTTTCTTGGTGTATTTAGCTTTTATGGAAATGGTAAGGAGATAAAAATTGAATCTGTGAAGAGCTAAGGCTTGTGCCTAACCAAACTGGAGTTCCTTACCAGAGGTAGCGGTCGGGGGCCGGGCTCCCTGTGGCATCGCAGCAGAGCGACACGCTCTGTCCCACCCTCCTCGCTTTGTCCTCAGGGCTCCTGAAAACATAAGGTTTGCCTGCAGAAGGAGGAGAAGAATCACACACAGAATGTTCGGTGTTGGAAGGGACCTCGAAAGATCATCTAGTCCAACCTCCTGCCAGAGCAGGATCACCTACAGCAGGTGATCACAGGAAAAGGGCCTCGTTACTCTTCCCCTCTTAAAATTATGATTTATTTCTGAATACTGCATAAAGCCTCCTGGTTTCCCCCCTTCTTTGGAGCTACCTGATCGGTGCAGCTGCACTTGGATCGCCAGGTTTCTTCTGTTGCTCTGCGGCACGGTAACGGTCGCTGTCGCGTATTTGGCTTTCTTTATTTTAAGGGCGTTCTTGCCATCAGGACAAACGCCCGGGATCCTAAACATGCCCCTGTTATCAGCCATCGTCAACAGCTTGAGTTTCTTGGCTTGCAGGTAGACCCGGGCGTCGGCAGCGGGCGACCCGTCCTCGAGAGACACTTTCCCGTGCAGGGTCGCGTCCTCACACATGCAGGCGTCGCAGTCGGCATTGACATGGCCCATGGGGCAGGTGATGTTGCAGGCTGGAGGGAGAGACCGGCAGGTCAGAAACCAGCTCCCACGTATCCCAAACACGTCGCGATCTTGCGTCTGCTTTTAATTTAGATGCAATAAGGCGGTTACTGCATAAGGAATAAATTGTATCCTTAACCGTATTTTTGCTGATTATCAACAGCTGTGCATTAGGAACGCAAGGATGATGTCATTTTGAACCCATCAATTAGTAGAAAGCAGCCACGTGGATATAATTACAGCTAGGAACTCTTATTTACCTTCCCCAAAGGGCTGAATTTCAGGGAAACTTGAATCCAGATCAGCATGTAAGCAATTAGCTCAATGCTGCCAAAATTACAAAACCAAATGCCTCAAACTTTTTAGGTTTCTGCTACCAACCCCAAAATTTATGACTTTTGTCTATCTTAAAAACTATGTCCCCTCATTCAGTGGTATCCTGGCTTGGGCAGGACACAGGTTAGCTGCCAAATGAGCATTATCTCATGGGTTTAATGAATGGTCTCCAAAACAGGGATTCTGAAACATTTTCATTACCTATAGTGACTAATCCTAAAAAATAATCTGTCTCTCTCCAAGGCTAAGGTAATTCCTTGTATAGTCACAGAGCATACCTGTACAGCAGCTACCTGATAATATTTTGTAGCTGGAAATAAATGAAGGAAATCAGGGAAAACCTGAAACAACTTTCCTGGAGAAAACATAGACTATTTTCAGAATTAATTGCTTAGAAGAGGATCATAAGAATAATATAGTTAAATACATGCCTCTTCAGCAGGGACTGTGGTAATTTGATATTCCCAACTCTTCTCCTTCCTGGAGGCTGCACAGAGGCAACTGCTTGCAGTCGCTAACTCCTCCTTGAGAGCTGTCTTTATAACAAGGTAAAAGAGATTTTTTGTTTTTCCTGTATCCCCAAGATATTTATGGGCCCCTGACATCTGGATCCCCCTGTTATCTTGTTCTTTGGCTATAAACTCCCTGTGCTCTGCTCCCTTTGTGTTCCCCAGCCCTGCCCAGGAAGGCACCAGGGTCACGAAATTCTGGCAAGGAAGAGAAAGATGGTAAAACGACAGCAAAGGGAGCACAACGCTGACACGGTGGTGAGATCAGGACATCGTCCCCTGCCCGTAAGTGAAGTTAGAGAAGCACCTGAGCAAACGTGTCCAATGCAGAGCCGCCCTTCCTCAGTTGCTTCATTACAGTGCACACCCCAGAGACGCTCAGCTAGGCAGGATCTGGTACGCTTCTGCACCCCGGTTTGGCCACACTTTGCTGAGCACTCGCTCCATTTCGACCATGGAGACAAGAACCTTTTTGAATCTTGCGCCAGTGGACCTTGAATAACATCAGGGGTGGGTTACTGAGACATGCGTGACACGTACGGCTGCCCGAAAACGGGCACTTGTTTTCTTAGCAGCTTCTATACAGCTCAGACTATGCATTTGGATGTTACGCACCGCGTAGGTTAAACAAACTCAAAGCACGTTCAGGGAGCTGGGAAATAAAGCATGAGAAGGCGTCTGAAGGCTTCTGGCTTAATTCCCCGCAGACTACCAAATTCAGGATGATTAAGATAAACTCAAGGGGAGCAAAGTGCATGCAGCTCATGCTTAGCATTGAATAACTTTGGCTTAAGGGAAATCACATACACATTGTCATTGAAATGCTGTCTGAGGGGCAGCGCTCGCCTGCATTTCAAATGTGGTTATGCAAAAAGAAAAAAAGGGAGGGTGTAAAATTGTTGGTATGATCATGTTGAATGTCTTTAACCGTCTTTCAACATATGGTCTCTATAGGGGAAGCCTGTGTCTTATTGCAAGCACCAATTTTACCGTGTGCAAAACAGAAGCCTAAGATGCTACTGAGCAGGCTGAGCATGTCAGGGGCCAGCTGATTTGTAAAACATGGAGGGTTTATTGAGAGTTTAATATGTGGTTAGATTTTTAAAGGAATTTCCTTAAACCGCCTACTAGATGGTATTAATTTAAGCTGCTTTGAGTGGATGAGATCCACTCCATGCTTGTGGTTTGAGTTATTTTTAAATGACAATGTTCTAATAATGTTTACGAGGATGCGCTTGTGACTAAAGTTTCTAAAAACGAGCTTTCTTAGAGACGTGTGCTGTGTCATCTCCCACACCTACTCTTCCACCTGATTTGGAGTAAACTAGGTTGAGTTATTTCCTAAATAGGCAGCCTTCCACACGGCCAGGCTGTTCCAACAGTGACAATCAAAAATGAACCCCTGGCTTACAAAAGTAGGTGGCTGGAAAAGACTATTTAAATTAGAGCAGCCATGGGAGCGTCATGACTGGTTTGGAGCAAGCGCCTGGCTTAGATGGGCAAGTTTTTAATCTGTTGGCACGTCGGCATCTCCAGGTCGGCATCCTGCCCGGTGCATCCATAGACCTTATTTAACATTTGGGGGATGCAGGAGGAGGCAGGCTTGGGGACGTGGTCCAGTCTGTACTTGCCCCAAGCACAAATTTAATGGGCAACAGATTAAAGTGGGATCTTGGTAAAGATTCTAGGCTTGTTTGTTATCGGTTGCTTTAATCTGCAGGGCTGGTGATGGTAAGAAAGGAGGGGAGTCCCACAGAGGAAAATGGCTCTGGGTGTCACCTTGACAGCAGAAAAGGCAGAAAGCAGGGGACAAGGGAGAAGCTGAGGGGTTGAGTGCCGGTGGGGATGTGGTGAGGGACAGGGCTGCCCCGTGGCAGGGACATACTGCGTCTGACGTAGGTGATCGTCGGGTCTCCTCGGCGAGAGCTGCTCCTTGTACCTGCGGGCAGAGGATGCGTGGGGTGATGCAGGCAGGATTTCCTCACTCCCTGGCCAAGCATTATTCTCTCCCACCTGCACTGAGACCAACTGGTCAACCCGAGCAGGTGTGGCACACCCTCCTCTGGAGGCAAAAACTGAGCTTACTGCTCACTGCTGCCAAGGGCAGATGCTTTATTTTCCAATTGCATTGGTCAAAGCTTCAAGATTCTGTTTTATTTCTCTCTAGAGAAGTAGGAGTCAGCTCCTCCTCTATGGTCAGGGTATCTCCCTGGGATTAACGAGGGTAATTAATGCTCCACTGGCATTGATTCTAAAGCAGTGGTGTCCCAAACCGCCCCAGGCATGGGGTCAGACTGGACAGGGAAAAGGCAAGTCGGAGCATGTCCTTGCCCATCCCTGGGCATTCCTCGCCTTCCCAGCCCGCGTGTGTCTCCCGCGGGAGTTGGGGCTGTGGTCACACATTTGACCTTCGCTTTTCCAGGACAGGAGCCAACAGCATGTGTCAGCGATAGCCAAAACCCTACAGGAGCTTGCGGATGATTAACATTTATTCCATTGCCTAAATGTCTTCGTCTACTCAAATAATATTGTTCAATTGTAAATTAAGGCTTAAAAACACAACGTGCACGAAAACACCCCAGCTCCTGGTGAGGAAAAGCCACTCGAGCTGGGAAATAACTTACTCTCTAAGCTGAGCATTACGAGCGGGGTGAAGGTTTTCTGTCCTATCTGGATCCTGCTGAGGGCTGGTTTCAGAAGTCTTTGACCTAAGAGTCAGGAAATTAGAGATGAAATTAGATTAATAATACTTGACCTTAAGGATGCTGATTTTTTCAAGTTTCCCTTTGGGTTGGGGCTGACAGAGCTCCCGTGGGATGAGGTGCAGGAGATGCCAAGTGAAGTGTGTGTTGGAGATGTCCCACAGCATCACTGTAGCTCAGGTATGATGCAAATTTGTCATTTCCCTTATTACCCAAGAAAAACCTTTCTGCGTTGGAGCAGCTCAGGTCAAGTAATCTTTGTGTAGCATCAGCTCTTGCCTGTGCCCAGCTCCCGGGGCACTCAGCAGGGCTCCTGGGCACCTCCCCAGCAACAAATTGACTCTCCCTGTTCTTATCCCCGGGGCGTCTGGCCAGAGCACTTCAGGGCAAAATTCCTCTGTAGCCTCGGAAAACAAATCCGAAGAGCTTGCAAACAGGTTTCCTCTGGGAGACCCTGCCGGAGCAGAGGGGCAGGTTGCTGATCGCTCAGCGCTTTGGTACGTGCGACCCGCCAGAGCCAGCAGCGAACAGAACCTGCTGCTCCAGAGCGTCTTCTCCTGGAGAAGAGCCACGTTGCCACTTCCCAAGGGTTCGGATCGGTGGGCGATGGAGAAGGTACTGGCTGGACGGGTCTGCTTAGAGCAGGGAGGAGCCAGGATGGGAGATGGGGAGCAGGCTGGACACCACGGGGTCTTGCGGGCAGCAAGCAGGGATGGTCCCAGCATGGTCATTGGA
>NW_009719941.1:12294-12754 GCF_000703405.1 Apaloderma vittatum | reverse complement strand
GGCTGACCCGCAGACAGGCTTTGCCTGAGCTCTGGCGGCTGGGTGGGTGCCAGCCCTGATCTGGAAGTTGTTTGGCTGGGCAAACGCCACGCTGACCCAGAGCAGCACCCGGCGTTGGTGCTGGGCCTGTGTCTGCTGGCTCGCTGACAGACTGGGGACAGCACAGGGACAGGAATAGAAATGTGTAACCTTCACCTAAAACAGATGTGGCTCCCAGGATGAGGAGGAGAATCCATCCTTTTGGGGCGACCATCGTTCTCTCCAGAGGTGACCAGGGACTTATTGGAGTATCTGCAGCCCTCTCAGGGTCTTCCCAGACCTGTGGAGAAGAGCCTGGCTATGTCGAGGCTCACACACAGTCCTTCTGCTTTCAGGGAGCTTCTCCCAGGCTGAACCAGTGAAGAACATGCCGTGGGGCTGTTTATACCCCCTGCCCACCCACTCGCCCCCTTCAGCCCCC
>NW_009719941.1:10731-12263 GCF_000703405.1 Apaloderma vittatum | reverse complement strand
CTCTCGAGGGGATAGCAGCAGGGGATCCACATCTGCTGTCGCATCCCCTCTGCTTCTTGCCATCACATCTGAGCCCAAATCTATTCTGCAGAGCGCTGCTTCGTAATGACATCTCCTTAAAGCCCCTTTTAACAACTTAAATACTTCTGCAGGGATGTTCTCGCAGCCCACGCGGCTCCATGGACACCCCGGCCCCCCTGCTTTGCCTCCCCTCCATGGACAGGGACATCTTTGTGCCTCCATCCCTCAGTTTGCAAACTGGGCTTGGTGTGAGGACAGTGTCTTTTCCCAGTGCATCCCAGGAGTGTGGGGAGGGGAAAGGCCCCTGAGCGCCTCTGAAATTGGAAACCCCTCGTGCGCAAGCCAAGCCTTTGCTGCAGATGTGAGCAAGAAGCCAAATATTTTCCTTTTTCTGCATGTGGAGGTGAGGAAATGAGGGTTTGGGTTGCTCTTCCCTATCTCAGTGATTTCAGATTTTTGGTTTTTTTAGCCCTGCGGTGTCAATTGTTTGGGTATTTAATTTCTAAAGGTACCCGTGGAGCTCGTATTATCCCGAGTGACACCAGCTGGAATTCCAGATGCTTTTATTTTATGTTCCCAAAATTGATGAACTTAGTGGGGAAGAAATGTTGCCTCAGCCTTTCAATGCCTCGGTTTACCCACAAAACGAGGCTGACAAAGCAGCCAGCAGTGAGAACACCCTGTTATTTGTAAGCGGTATTAAACCATCCCCTCTGAGACTTGGGAATGCAGGACTAGGAAATACTTTGATTATGGCTCAGCAAATCCCAGTCAAGCAAAAATAACAAGCAACACATGAGCGGTGTTTTGTGGGCTTACGGAGGGGTTGTGAACTCGCAGCCAGACAATAACCAGGAAAAATTAATCCAGGCTGAAAGCCTGTTTCCCAGTCGGTGGCTATTTTTGGGAGTTGCGACTTGTTCAGCACTGGGTTTGGGGCGGGATACATCTTTCTGTCCCTGGGACACACGATGCTGGGAAAGAGGGGGAGTGAAGCAGCTGGATCCTGGCAGCAAGGAGGGTTCGGCATCGCCTGCGTCCCCTCCCTGGCAGGGGGCTGGGGCCACAGCAGAGCAAAGCACTGTCCCCCCCGACTCCATCCCCCTTCTCCACCGTACCCATAACCCTGCCCTAAACCCATCAGCTGGGGTGAGGAAGGGAGAAGTGGGAAAACCGATGTTTTCCAGCCCACAGCCTCTGCCCATCAATTAATTTCCACCTCACCCTCAATCACAGCCGCTCTTAATTACGCCGCCTTAATAACACAGCAGAATTATATAACCGCTTGCTGCGACAAAGGAGAAAAAGTTCGCAGGGTTGGGCTTTTTTTTTTTTTTTTGTGCTCATACCTACAAAACCCATAAAAACCCGAATTATGGAGATTTTTTTTCCACGGACCGGCCGGCTGAGCTGCAGTCCGGGGGTGAGGCGAGGGCTTGTCAGCCACGGGTTAAAGGGATTTGCAGCCGATTTGGAAGAAGAGAGAGAAGAGAGTTGCAGCTTACCCAAAC
>NW_009719941.1:0-10466 GCF_000703405.1 Apaloderma vittatum | reverse complement strand
GCAGGGCATGGTGCGGGTGCCACGTCCCGCTGCGGGCATCGCATCCCGGCACAGCACCATCCCTGTTAGGGGTTTACCCTGGGTCCAGGTCCAAAATAGATGCTGCTGAGTGTTGAAGACGGAGATACAGAGTTTTGGGGATGCTCCTTTAGCTCTCACCTGGTCTGGGGCAAAAGCAGTGCTCACCCAGCATTGCCTGTGAGGTTCCCATGTTTCGCAGGTGTGGGGCAGAGCTTGGGACACCATCCCCTGTGCTGCCCACTTGCCTCTGCACCACACTGGCTCGGGCAGGGGTCAACTGAGGATGCTGCGGGGATGCTGAGCAGAGCCAGGTGGGCTGGTTTGGACACTGGGGGTAGCACAGGGCTGTGGAGAAAGGACCATCCTTGCAATAAAAGTGATGAGCCATGGAGACATCTAGCAATGACCCTAATGAGAGCTCCCAGCCTGGCTTCAGCCCCCCCAGGTCCTTCCTCTCTCTGCAGCCACATTTTTCATGTGTAACTTGTGGCAGCTGGTCCCGACTTGGGGCTCCTGAGATTTGCATGAAACATGCAGCTATGGGCAAGGGAGTAACACCTATGCATACAGCCCTGTGCACTGTGGGACCATGCTGCAGGAGTCTGGTGTAAAAATGTGGGCTTTACATGTGGGCAACTATCCCTGAAGGCTGAGGATGGGCGCTGGGGCAGCCAGAGATGTCCTGGGCTACCTCTTAGTAATCCTTGCCAGCCCTGCTGCCACAGGGAGCGATGCAAGAGGAACATAGATCAAGATGTCACATAAAAAATTAACTGGTGGTGGCCTGCACCAGCTCTTGTTTATGTTTACGAGGGAAAAGGAAAAAACACCTGGGGTGTGACAAAAAATGGCAGAATGTTTATTCGGTGGGCAAGGATCGCCCAGCAAGCTGGAGGCCCCGGACCTGTGAGATAAACACGGAACCCAGCTGCGTTTCCCCGCTGTGATGAGGACAAGATGTGGGAAAGGTGCCAAGACTGAGAGCAAAGAATTAATCTTCCTCAGGCAGCACCTACATCCTGCCATGGCCAACCCATCCCGGCACAGCTCCGGTCCCGCTGGCTGCTTGGCACACACTGGCATTGATTTCCAAGGGCCGCACTGCGGGGTAAGGGAACGTGCTCTTCTGCAAAAGGAAAAAATTGTTATTCTTGATTTTATGGAAACAAGGTGACAGCTCTTAGCCCAGTGCAGCTGCAAATGTTTCTGCCCAGGATTTTACAACCCCCTTAGCATGGTTTCTCCTCCTTATCACGCGTGTCTCCTCTCCAGCACGGCTCCTGCAAGACAGGCTCGGCAGACACGTGTGCAGCTTCAGGAGCAGGTCTGGGACACGTGAGTTCATGCAAAAACCAAGTCTCTAGAAGAGTCTGGTTGCGCAATCTCTCTTGGCTTGGCCATCCCTCGCTGTGGCTCCGGCATGCGGCTGATGTTGGAAGGAGCATCACGAGCAGAGCCTCAGATGTTTCTAGCACCGGAGCATCAGCAGCTGCCCCTCAGCTCCAGGAGATGCTCAGCTGCTTTCCATCTACCCAATATCCCCAGCCATGGGATTCAGGACAATATCGCAAGCCATAGGATGCAGGGGACAAGCAGGGTGCTGCCCCCATGCCCAGGACATCTCTCTGCAGGGCTGTAGTACCCTTGTCCAACAAGGAAGGATGCATCCCACACCAAACTGCTCTCATCTTTCTGGCCATCCCCTGTAGGTTCAGCTGCCCAAAGCTGGTGTTTCCCAACCGAAGCATCCGTGCAGCAGAGCTGCAGCCCCTCAGACACATTCCCCACCCTGGATTAACCCTGGGGACCCCACCCAGCCCTCATGGGTTTTTTCCGTGGTTTCACAGATGAAGTGTGATTACAAAACCATAATGTGAATGCTGCA
Source organism: Apaloderma vittatum (assembly GCF_000703405.1). Lineage (NCBI taxonomy): Eukaryota > Metazoa > Chordata > Aves > Trogoniformes > Trogonidae > Apaloderma > Apaloderma vittatum. The sequence goes on along the minus strand of NW_009719941.1, from coordinate 8,560 downwards.
TGCTTGGTGCCTCTCCAACCAGTGCCAAGGCTGGGGAAGCGTGGGAGAACTGTGATAACTGATGGTACCACAGGCATCTCCCTCTCCACGTGCCTCCATGGTTATCTCCACTGCTCCTCTCATGACCCTCTAATAAATCCGGGGGGAAACAGGTTAGTGATGCTCACCCCAGATATTTGTGCTTCCCTCCCCATTCCCATACAGCCCTGGCAGAGTGTCAGTCACCAAAACCAACCTGCACCGTGTCAGCAGGGATGCTGGGGCTTCTCTCAGCACTGTGCCTGGCATTGACAGCCTGTGGGGTTTGTGAAATGCTCTGTGTGCTCCATGAAATAGCCTGTGGGCTGCGTGAAATACCATACGGCGTCCATGAAATGCATTTTAGGGCCGAGGCCGTGCTCAGTTCTTTGCCAGCTGCCCCCGTTGTCCCTCCCTGCACCCTCTTTGCTCCACCAAAGGGAGCTGACAGTTATTTTCCCCTGCTTCGTGTTTCTGGGCTCGCTCCTGTTTACGGAGATGAGAGTTAAAATAACTGATTGATGACTTTGTTCCATCCCAAACACTTTGGGGAAGTTTTCGTGGTTTAGGAGGCCGAGCTGGGAGCTGGGATTTCATTAAGCACTTGGCTCCCGGCACTTCTCCAGCCATGCTCCAGGGGTGTCTAATGTTGTTTTTTAAATCCTGTTTTGCTATCCCAGGAGCCGGGCTGGCGATTTCCATGGTTTGTGGGAGAACTTGGAGATGTGGCGGGTCCCCGCGGTGCACTCTGAGCTCTGAACCACCAGCAAACCTCACGGCCACCGCAATATTGTTTCACTTAAACCCTCCTCCACCGCTTCATCAGCACAAAAATCACACTCCAACTGCCTAAAAGCTTTGGAAAAGAGCCCGAAAAATGCACTACTGGAGTTTGTTTTTATTGTGTGGATGAGGATTTACAGGCTGTGACTGAGAGAAAAGAAGTGAGCGGACCTTTCCCTCTAGCAGAATTTATTTAGGAGCTAAAGCCGTAACTGTGACCGAGTGGTGCATCATTTAGGAAACAGATGCAAAAAGCAACACAGAGGGGTGATGCCGTGAAAGCCAGGAGCCGGGGGAAGACTGGTTTTAGCTCTGGAGGTCAGGAAGGCTTTTACTGGAGTGGTGAAAGAGCCAGCTGCGGCCACGGGGTGAGCCCCTAAATGTCTGCTGGCACCACAACACGACTGACCCCACCCCAGCTTGTAAAATGTGGGGTGTCCGCTGCTCTGTGGTCACATCTGCCAAGGAAAAGGGCTCGTCCTAGTGCTTTTGCAGGGCACAGCTGTTACCTGAGTGCCCGGGGACTGTTACCTGCACCCCTGCCGCACGCATCCAGCCCCGCATCCAGCCCCACGTCACCTGGAGAGGGTTTTGCTGGTCACTGGGATATTCCAGACCGTCAAAGGGTCCCGCTGGGGTGTCACTCCTGGATGCCGTGTCCGTTCCTGCTGTCTCTCCCTCCTCAACCCAGCTCAGAAGGTCAGAGACAGGAGATGCTATGAGAGCACGAGAAGTGTCTCCATACTGAATCCCTTTTTACTTACATTGCCGGGCTGAGGAAATTAAGGTAAGTATCTTGGCTTATTTAGAAACTCTCTGCAAGATGGAGAAGGCCATTATTTTCAAGCACTTGGTGAGTAATGCACATTTCAGCCTCCCCCTGCACCGTTCTTGGAACATTCCCTCCTTGGGGACACTCACAGGGCAGCATCGTGGGGCCACGCGCTGGGACGACACCAATATTTGCCGGGAACACGCTGATGGCAGAACCCGAGTGATTGCGCAACCGTGGATCAGTGATGGAAGCACAGTCGCAGGACGTAGATGGATGCGATGGGAAGGTGGTGAGGTCCAAGGCAGGGCAGCACCTCAATGGGGACATTTAAACCTTGGAGGAACAGCAAGAGCAGAGGCTCCAACCCGCAGCCTGTCGGCTGTTTGCTTTAGCTCTGGATGGGTTTGGGTGGACAAAGACCATCCTGTGTCAAAGAACATGTTGCTTTGGGCAATTAACTGCTCCTGAAGAAATCCTTGATTTATTGCTCTTATTTACGGGCATTAGCTTTGGGCTTGGATGCGCTCTGGGCTGTGCACCCGTGTGGTTGGGGAGGACAGCCTCCCACCCTGGTCTCATCTGTGCTTTTTTCTCCTCAATTTGATGTTTATAACCCAGGTTGAGGCGGGTAGATTTGCAGCTGATTTACATCAGAGAAGCACCAGCCAGTTTTTCCTAAAAAATAGCAAAATTTGCATGATCCATGAGCATGTAGGAGAGTGCTTGGGTCTTCCAGCACACCAGCAGCGTGTGGAAGAGGTGTGGGCTGTGTGAACCAGACCAGAGGCAATGGTGATGGAGATGGAAGCAGAGAATCACATTAAAACGTGCTTTTTAGCGTTCACATGAGCCTTTACTCGAGGTGGACAAAAAAAGGCACAAAGAAGGGAGCAGGGCGAGTGGTGAGCCATGCTTGAATTTATTCCAGATTAATTATTGATTGCACTGAGCAATGTGGAGCTGAGCCTGGGCCGGGGTAATCGGGGCCGATCCGACTCTGGGTTTTGGCTCCGAAAGAGTTTGCCAGGGTCAGTGCTGAACGGAAACATCTCCCCTTCCCAGCGCGCCTGTGAGCATGGAGATGACCGGAGCTGTAAAATATCCCACGACATCGTGCTGAGGCATGCTCGGAAAAGCCGATCTCTGTTGAGCTAATTCTGGCACTGCTGGGATTCCCCCCAGGACAGCCGTGGCTGTATCAGCTTTCGCCGGAGGGTAAATGTGTGTTTGCCCGCGGCACGGGCAGAGATGTTCTGTTCTCCCCACATCTCAGCAATCCTGCAGTGAAATGAAACCAGCCCTTGAGTCTGGCCCATGTTCGGGAAGGAGCATCCAAAGGGAGCACTGAAATATGCCCTTGGGGAACACAGTCCAATTTGGGAGCGTGGAGAGAGGAGGATGTTTGGGTTTCGGACCAATGCGATGGGCAGGTCCCACTGGGAGTGAAAAAAAAAAAAGGAGGATAAAAAGAGAGCATGAAAGGCAAAGAGCAATGAAAATCCATCTAAAAACAAGGGCAAAATTGTTCACTTCCATGGGTTAGTCACAATGAAAACACTGGGATTTCATAATTTCTTCCAGCTCAAGAAAAATACCAGCTTAAGGCAACGAAAGCCCTGGCTGGGTCAATGCATGCTGGAGCCGAAGGGCCCCTCCATCAAGCCCATGGGTGATCTCCCTGGTTTACTGGGGACAGGAGCATCACAGGATGAGGGTGCCAGGTGAGATTTCCCAAATAAATCCCCCCAACTGTGGTTTTCAGCCTGGGCAAGGAAGTGAAGCTGCTGTGGGTGGAGCGGCGGTGCATGCGTCCACGTCTTACAGCTTGGTGGTGAGTGAACAGAGCACAGCACCAAAGCCCATCACGTCTGCTGGAGCTTGACCTCCAGCTGATAAATTCAACTTTCTTTCTTGTCTCATTTAGAGACTGGAAAGGGGGATTTTGCATCTGTCTTAATGAAAGACCCTGAGAGCTGCTGTTCTGCGTGGGAAGACGTAAATCTGGGGCACCTCTGGGCACGATGATGCTCTGGGTGTCTGGATTCCTCTGCTGGTGGGGTCCTTTGTCCTTCACACCATCCTGACCTGACTGTCCAACATGATGTGCTGGGCTCAGCAACACCAGGAGCACCAGCCCAGGGTATTAAAAGATGGCAAGTGCAGAGGGTGTGAGCATCAAGAGCGTGTTTGTCTCAGCACCAATGTCTGATGGTGAGATACCCCGCAGAGCAGGAGTTTTACCAGCAAGGTCTCCAGCGAGGCTTTGGTATGCAAAGCCAAATCACAAACAGCACATTATTTCACCAAGAAACAGTCCAAAGACACAGTTTACCAAGATATTGTGCTCAGTGAGCAGGAGAGATCCCTCCCTCTGCTTTAAACAAGGACTTTAAGGAGGGGGGGCAGGATGACCCAGATTATCCCCACGAGGGACAGCAATTATCGTCCCTCTTGGCAGGCTCAGCAGAGCGGCCAGGGCCGGATGAGCAGCCAGAATGAGATGCTGGTTTATTCCCAGTGAACTTTGGTCCTCTGCCTTTTGCTGCAAAGATTTTGGGGAATTTAGGGTGATGCCCCTCCACGGACAGGTCCACAGAATACAGCCAGAGGCTGCACCGCGCCGCCCAAGGCCCTGATGCTGTTTTTTAATAAGAAGGATGAAAATTAGGAGCTTCACAACTGCTTGACTTGTGAACTTTGGGTAAGAAGAGAAGCCGTTCCAGAGGTGAGCTCATTTCTAACCCCGGGAAATGACTTCATGGATGCTGGTATTTACTCACAAAAACATCGCATGTCAGATGTCCCTGACTAGACTTTCTGTTTCGAGTCCAGTATGAGACAAAAATTTCCTTGGATGAGCTGCTCCTTAGACAATTCAAGGTTTGGAGGTGGAGAAGAAGAATTGGAGGGAAAATAAATAAATAAGTCAGCATTAAAACCTCTGAAATCATGATTTTTTGGAATTTTTTGACAGCCTTGAAGAAAAGCAGTCATTAACCTCCATAACATCTAGCAGCAGGAGTTTCTCTCGGAGGTGAAAAGACAAGTTTTTCTCTCTTTTGTGAAGCCAAGACTCCAAGAGTGCATTATTAGGATAAACAGCAGCAGGTTCCCTGCACCAGGTTAATGTAAATTCTGTCCCCTGCTGTTTTCCCTGCATGTGATCCCAATTTATACGAGGTCTCCGATGGAAAAACACAGCACCTGCATTTTTCTTTAAGGTCTGCTCGTGCAAAAATTGCCACTGGGGCTGGACTACCTGGTGTGGCTTTCTGCTTTCTGTTTTCTCCAGCATCCTGGGATGATCCATATGGATATGGGGAGAAAAGTCTTATCTGGGGATGCCTGGAGATGCTCTGGCTCCCCATGACCCAGCGCTGGGCTGCAGCTCCGGGGATATACCGGGACAGTGTCCCAAAAAGAGAGGATTTCGGAAAAAGCCGAGCCGGGGCGTATGGAAAAAAGCCCTGCCTGCCAGTGCTGTTTCCTAATCCTCGGGACTGAAAAACCTCTGATTGTTAAACCAGTGTTCAGAGCTTCAGCTGAAGGCTGCTGAGCAGACAATGTCCAAGCTGACCTTTGAGGAGATGAACAAAAAAAAATAATAATAAAAAAGAAAACACAAGAGGCTTACTGTGCAAACGCCAAAGAAAAATAGTCATTTGAATAAGGGACCCCACCCTTTAAAGAAGACTTATTGCTAACGCAGGCCCAGGACATTTCTGCGTGATGGCATGCTAAAAAAATCCTCTCTGAACAGGGACCAAAGGCTTTGGTGTGGCATGAGCAAGGCTTACAGTTCCCAAGAAGAATCCTGTCCCTCTCTTGCGTCATACAGTTGGGGATGGAGAGGACATTTCTAGACAAAAAGGCAGCCAGCTGGGAAGGAGGACAAACAGGGACTACATTCCTGACTGCCTATTTAATTGCTTTAGTGCAGGTGCAAAGAGCTAAACGAAAGGAAAAATAAGGCTGAGCGTGTGGGGCTGAATTAATTGCGGCTTTAACCGGCAGACTCATGCAAGAAGGAGGTGGCTGCCATAATTAATGGGCTTCCACCCAACTTCTTTGTGGTTTCTAGGTCTTTTTTTTCCCCCTCCACGGACTATGCTTGTTCCCACGATGTTCTGACCGGGTAAGGAGGCAATGGGGACTGTACCTTCCTGTGTGGCACAGGTGGCTGGTGCTTGCTGGGCACCTGTTGGGTGGCAGTGGCAGGAGTGTGCCTGCTTTTCCCTTTGCCCGTAGATATAAAGCACTTCGAATGCAGAAATCACCCTCTGCAGCTCTGGGCAGAGTTTCCAGCCTGGTCCCTTTCAGCAGTTAAATAGGTGTGATGGAGGGGTTAGGGGATTCAACGGATGGAATCCTCAAATGCTGACATGGTCCAGCAGCTGCAGCGTCTCCTGGGTCTCTCTGCTGTGCAATTTCGTTTTTAAACCCACAAAGGGGGAAAAAATTCTCCTTTTTTGCCTGTACCCAGGAGCACTCCTGCAAGCAGAGCAGCCTGAGAGACGGTGCAACCCCTGCCTCGGAGCTCAGGCACTTCCTCCTGAAAATAAATGGGAATAGATTTAACAACAGAAGCCCTTCTATCCCAGAAAGTGAATCTCCTCCTCTTGGGGAACAACCTGGAGCCGCTGCCACCAGCCTGGCACCTGTGGTCCCCCTATGAGTTGTTTACTTCTTAATTTAATAAACCAGGAGATACGAAGGTCTGCTTGCGTGTAACTGAAGTTCCCGTGATGCCCCTGGGGCTTGGGGCTGCTCCTCAGTCATCCACAGAGTTCTTTTTTTTCACTGGCTGGAGGAGCAGGGTTTCCTCAGTTTCCCTCCCTGGCAGTGCATTGCACGTTGTACTTTTTAGATCCCCGTGAGCGCTTTGTGCCTCTCAGGTTTTTACGCCACACATCAAGCTCTCACTGCATCACACCAGAAGAAACACGAAAAGAATGAAGTGGGAACTAATGGAATGCAGGGAAAAAAAGTGTGCTCATTAAAACAGCAAAACGACCCAAGTTTCTCTTTATTAAATCCCTCCCTACTTCATTTCCAGGCCAGGCACCTGTGTTCATCCATGATGCTCCCAGGGACCTGTGTGGTCCAAGAGCATCACCGCCGTGTGTGTCTGCCCGTGTGTGCTGCGCGTCTCTGGGTTGTCTGAGCAACAGGATGTTGCTCCAGGGATAATTAACTCATTTTCCTGTATTTAGAGAAATCCAATGCAGGCAGTGTTGGCACTTATCCCCAACGGGGCCACATTTGGCCACAACATCTTGAATTTTGCTTCTTGCAATACTGCTGCTTTGTCATCATCCCCACCGCCTGCTCGTTAAGCCTGAAATCAAGAAGCTCGTTAAGGGGTGAAACACCGGCAGCACCTGAGCTGGGCTGCCCATGGGTGCCCACCTCCGTGTGCCCAGCTCCTCCTTTGCTGATGCAGGGGGTGTTTGCAGCAGCCTTGCCATCTCCAGATGCCTGCAAACGCCTGGGCTAAACTCAGCTGCCGGCGTGGCAGCTGCTGAGGAGAAATTTTGCTGCTTCAAGGGGTTTGTTGCAGGGATGTGAGGCAAAGAGGCACCGGAGCATCCTGACTGGGCGCCGTGGCGGTGGGAGATCTGTGGGGAAAGACGAGGAGCATCTTCTCTCAGCATCAGGGCGTGTGTCAAGTACGTTTCCGTCAGCTGAGATGAATCCAGACCTCGACACGGATTTCCCCTTGTTCCTCCCAGACAGCCAGCAAGCAGCTCGGTACTTTTTAACTGCTTTTTCTTTCTGCTTGCTTGCTTGTTGGGTTGGTCTCTGGGGAGGGAGAGGGGTGAATGCAGCAACGGGGCTCGCTCTCAGGGGTTGGGGCTGGAGGAGGGTGGCTGGCTGCAAGGTGTCAGCATCTCCATGCCTGAAAATTGGGGGAGGCATTCTGGATCTCTGCCGCTCGTGTTATCTCTGTGAAGGATGGGGGAATGTTTCATTTTGGTAGCAGCAAACCAGAAGGTCCTTGAAACAGTGAGAGCCGTGTCCTGCCTGCGACTGGCTCTGTTAACAGCTCGTGTGCCTGAGAGCTGGCGCATGGGTGGTCCCCAAGCTGGTTGTGCTGGGGCAAAAGGGGCAGTTAAATCAAGCTGGGGGGGACCCCCATGCTGCTCATCACCCCCTTAACCAACCCCTGCGTGAGTGTGTTTCTACCTTCACCTCCTCCTCCTGATTTGCCACCTGAAGGCGAAGGGATGGAGGTGTTGAGCTGGTGCTGCCTGGGTCCTGGGAAGGTCCAGGCTCCTAAATGTCACTGTGGTCCTCTCCTGAGAGCCACTGTCAATCACCGGACAGAGCGGGATCCTCCTTCTCCCTCCTGGCCACCCATAGGTGCTCCCACCCACAGCCCTGGGTCCAACGCTGGAAGTGGACCGTAAATATTTAACACACTGATTTAAAGTGCCGTGGGGTTTCTAAAAAGCTGAGCCCTGCCTGCAAAGCCCCTTTGAAAGGAAAAGTCCTTGAACCGAGCACAGCTGCCCCAGCACAAGCTCAGCCAGCTCCGGGGTGACCCCTTCCCAGCCAGACGCTGGCGGGCAGCAGCTCATCCCATGGTCCTGGCCACCGCTCCCGCTTCCCAGCTGCTCAACCATCTCCCAAAGAGCTAAAAATATAAGTCTGCGCGAGTGATTGCTATAGCTACGGCAGGGGTGAGCCAAAGAGGGCAGCCGGGCAGCGTCAGCACGACCAGGAGGTGCAGCGGGTTGGTGAAACACAAAGCAGATGGGCAAGGATGGGTTGGGACCAGCAGGTTGCCCCTGGTGCCTCCAGTGCAGATCCCACCACCTCCCCATTTCTCCTTGCACTGAAGCTGCAGCACGTGACGCAGCCCCTAACGGGGGGTTCAATTTGCCACTTGCGTTCCGGCAGGGGATGAGTGACGAGCAGCTCTCCGCATTTCCCTCCTGCACCAACGCAGAGCGGGGCACCAACATCTCGTCCTCTGGCTGC
>NW_009719940.1:5262-6919 GCF_000703405.1 Apaloderma vittatum | reverse complement strand
AGGGGGAAGGAGGCCGCCATCTTGGAACCGGGCAAAGGAGAGGCCGGGCGGAAGGCTGGGGGCGGCCATCTTGGAGCCGGGAAAAGCCTAGGAGGGCGGGAACGGCCTAAATGCTTGGTACTTTATAACCCTGGCTGCGAAACGCGCAGCCTCCGCTTCAAAATCGCCTCGGGAGCTACGAGAAATCACAAGTGTGATTTCACGTTGCAGCACAAGCGCACTCGCCGTGAGCATCGCGCCTGGTAACGGCTGCACCAACGCAGGTTCGGGAGGGCCCTTTTATTAGTAAAAGGAAAGAAAGACAGACAGAAAGAAGGAAAGAAATGAAAGAAAACAACCCCCTTTTTGAACGTCAGCTGCTGGTCTGCCTCATCCAAGTTCTGCTCCGATTCTGTTTTACGTCCGCGGCAGAGCTGCGATGCGAGAGCCACAGGATATGGGCAGCCAGGTGGGAGCTTTGCCAGCAGCGACCCTTCCCCTGGGGTCAACAAACACCAAGGCACCGACTGGATGGAGTGAGGCCAGCAGAAGGCTGCAAAAATGGTCAGGGATGAGAGCGCGAGGGGTAAGGTGAGGATTTCTCAGCCTTAAAAAAGAGAAAGGCTCTGTGAGGACCTTGCTGCTGTCTACAGCGACTTTGCCAGAGGATACAGAGAAGGCAGAGGGAAGTGGTTCTCAGAATTCCTCACAGAGAGGGTGCTCAGGCACTGGGATGCACTGCCCAGGGAAGTGGTGGAGTCACCGTCCCTGGAGGGATTTAAGGAGAGGCTGGATGTGGCACTTAGTGCCATGGTCTTGCTGTTGCAATGCTTGCTGTTGAGTCATAGGCTGGACTTGACCTGAGAGGTCTTTACCAGCCTCAACATTTTTGTGATTCTGTAATTGCACAGCAATAGGCAAAGGTTAGAACATGTGGAATTCTATTTATAGATAGGATTTTTTAATGTTTTGGTTTGTTTTTTTTTAATCCATGGTGGTGGTCATATAACTGGAAAAGGTTGCCCTAAGAGGCTGTGGAACCTGTCTTTGGAGTCATTCAAGACTCAACTGTATACTAGCTGAGGAACCTGATCAAACTAGACATGCTTTGAGAAAGGACCTCTGGAGGTCCTCTTCAACCTCAAGTATTCTGTGGGTCTATGAAAAATTCAAGTATTCCGTTTTCCATGATAAACATTTAACTGAGGATCAATTATGTTGCATTCCTGTGTTCATTCATTGCATTATATTTATGTTTGAGCTGACTAGTGTGCAGTTGCACCAGGTTAGTGCCCTGCTCTGAACAGCCTGCCTGTTCAGAGCAGCAATTAACAAACCTAAAGCATTTCTGTGCATCACTGCAGTAACAGCAAAATTCAAAGTATTAACAAATACTGACTTACAACTCAGCTGTATCTCACAATCAGTTCTAGTGTATTGTTAATGGTATTTCAAGCAGATTGTCTGTAAAAGTTCATCTTTACTTTCAGCTTTTTAGTGGAAAATATTCACAAGCATGCATGCAGTGTACTCGACACTTTATACAAGACACTGATATAATCAACAATTTATACAGTCACCAGTCGCATAGGTAGCTTTCAGTGGTGTTTTCAGCCTTATTTTAAATTATTAAAAATTCTCTTCCATAGAAGAAAAAGCAGTTTTCCGTCTCCTCTTT
>NW_009719940.1:0-5231 GCF_000703405.1 Apaloderma vittatum | reverse complement strand
GGCTGCCCAGGGAGGTGGTGGAGTCACCAACCCTGGAGGTGTTTAAAAAAAAGTAGATCTAGCACTTGAGGCTATGGTGTAGTGGTTGGGTATGCTGGGATGAAGGTTGGACTAGATGATCTTCAGAAGTCCCTTCCAACCCCGAACATTCTGTGATTCTGATTCTGTGATTCTGTAATTTTTGGCTCCTTCACTTTTGAGTGCAAACCCCTACAATTTAAATTCTAAACTTGCAGAGCTCCTATGCCTTTTTTTTTCCCCTCCAGCAAAAAGCTGTTGAGAAGGTAATGGTGTGAATTCCAGTAACAGAATCAAACTAGACCTATTTTAAATGGGTTGCAACCTTCATCTAGACCCACATCTATTTTATTAATAACCCATAACCTAGTGCCCATTACAGCCAGTGTTTTTCCACAAGAACTGCAGGAACAAAATTATGAGAAGACAGCTGCTTTCTTGACTAGTGTGGTTAGAGAACAAAGCAAACCCTCAAGATGTCGCATCAACAAATTGAGAAGTAGCTGATCCAGAAAACAGAGGTTAGCTGTTGCTTCTAGTAAGTCAGAGGGCATTGCTCTGCTAAGGCTATTACTGTCTGTCAAAACTGTGGCAAAGTTTGGGCATACTGTGTAATTAAAAGGAAATATATACTTACACATAAGGAATTTAACAGATGACCAATCCTTCTAGGGCTGGGGAATTAAGGGAACCTGTCCTCATTGTGGACATTAAACATGAACTTACAATTGGTCTTGAAGTAAGCATTTATCAGCTGTGCTTGAAGCTCATTCAACCTTCATAGCCATTCTTTTCCTGCCAACAGCTTCCAGCAAGCCATCATTTCACTTCCCGACCCAGGAGTTGCACCTGAGCCTTTGCATGCAACAGCCCTGTTGTCCATGAAACCATCAGTTCCCTTTCTTCAACCTGTTCCTCCTGTGATTGTCTACATCTCACTACAAACGCACTCCACAACACAAGAAGTGCATTAGCATTTTTAAGTCACTTACCAACAGTTCTGCTTCACAGCCCCTTTAGTTTGCATCTCTAAGCCTAGAAATCTCTTTTTAAACCATTTATCATAGATGCAGAATGAACTTGTAGTTCTGTGCTCTTTTGTCCTTTGGGCAAGAGCAGCTCCTCAAACATCTGTTCCATCTTCCCTGCCACCTAAGTCACTCCTTCAAGACTTCTGAAACGTGGTAGGTAATACAGCAGATTGTCTAACCAAGTGTCTCATGGCAAGAAGGATGTTTTGCTCTCTGCAGAACCAGACTTGGTTATTTCACAGATTAGTTCTCCTCAGTGTATCTTGCACAGTTCAAGAGAACACGGCACACATTATTAAAGTTATTCAGATGTTTATTCAGCATGGTTAATAGGTTGGCAAATTAGCGCTTTCCACCAACACGGGGAGCAGAAACCTTGACTGGTTTCACGATCTTCTGCTTGGGTGCTGCCTTTGTAGGAGCCTGCAGAGAAATAATAAAGTATAAGAGAAGAGAAGCAAGTCATCTGCAGTCCTGAAAGCATCCATATGTATATTGGGCAATTTAGATTAGATTAAAATTAGATTAGAATTACAATCTATCAGATCAGAATTGCATTAACAGATAGTTACACACGTACCACTGTCTATAACATGATGCCAGTGTTACTAATTCGTAAGTAATAATGCAAGAGATGTTAGAATTCATCAATGCATTGCTACCAAATTCCTAGACAGTGGAGATGTCACATCCAGACAAGATTTTAGCTATAAAGAATCTCTGACACCTGGTCAGAAAGCTGCTTTACTGTAATAGTTACTTCTTCTGTAAAAAAGGGTTCATATTCCATTCAGCTGTTTGAATATGTTTAACTTTTGTATTGAAGTCTGTTCAAGCTGCTCCCACACCAAAAAATGTAAGCAAATGATTCTGTGAAACACAAATGGCAATTTCCAATCAAGCGCTGCAAAAGAATGTTATGTTACAACATGGTATATTCCATTTCATGATCTCTGTTCACCTACTGCATCTTACCTTTGCAGCAGAAACAGCTGTTTTCTTGGTTGCCTGCTTTGCCTTCTTGGCTTCTTTTGCAGCCCTATTAATTCACAGGAAAAAAACCCCAAGTTATCGGTGTCTGCCATTCTCTGCTTCTTTATTTCAGCACTGTAAAAACTCCACAAGGTCAAGAAAGGAATGGATTATTTCAGGTTTATCCTCTGCATTCAGTACCCTCTAGAGAGACTACTACAGAGACAGGAAAACTGGTGTGACAAAAGCAGTATTTACACAAAGGTTGAGGGCAAGAAGAGACCCTCCTCTGCTGGTAGTATCTCTTGCTAAGATTTTGAGTATTAGCTCCCAATATACCAAATGAAAAAAAAACAAAACACAACCAAAAAAAAAAAAACAACACAGGAAAGCTTATAAGGCATGAAGCTCATCTAGAGTTTAAGGTCTTTTATGAAGAGCATTAATGATCTTTGAAAAGCCTGGGATAACTCCGCTTATCTCTGATTTCTCACCTAATAGCTTGTTCTCTCTGTGCCTTTCGTACTTCAGGCTTCTGATTCCGTTTAGCCATAATCTCAGCTAAAGACGCACCAGTGATAGCTCTCTGAAACTTAACAGCACGACGTGTGCGCTTCTTTTGTATCTCTTCCTAAAATGGCAGGAGATGAAAACAATTAGTATCACAAGACATTAAATAAAAGGCTAAAGACAATTATAGAAAAAAACTGCTATTAATATTGAAGCTATTATAAAACTGTATACACAAGAATTTTGCTCCTCACTTTGGACATAACTGATTTCCTGATCTGCCAAAGCAGATGAATAGCTAAAAAAGAGCAATGTGTTTTCCTTTGCAAGGTGTATAAAAGAAATACAAATCTTTTGGAGGAATGTCAGAAGTTCAGCATTCTGTAACTCACAGGAAAAAAAAGGGAGGAGGGACAAAGTCCATTCTGATGGAATCTTCTGAAAGGAAGACACTTCCCACCCTTTTCAAGCGGGATCACTGTTTACAAAGGCATGTAGCAATAGGACAAGGGACTATGGTTTTAAATTAGAACAGGGTAGATTTAGATTAGACGTGAGGAAGAAGATCTACACTATGAAGGTGGTGAGGCACCAGAACAGGTTTTCCAGGGAAGTTGTGGATGCTCCATCCCTAGAAGTGTTCCAGGCCAGGTTGGATGAGGCTGTGAGCAACCTGGTCTAGTGGGAGGTGTCCCTGTCCATGGCAGGGGGGGTTGGAACGAGATGATCTTTAAGATCCCTTCCAACCCAAACCATTCTATGATTCTGTGATCATGGTGCTGGAGAGCAGTGTAAGCCACTGTGTATCAACTTTCTTTCTCCAAACTGGTAAAAACATTAACTTACAACATGTATGTAAACTTTTCTAAATGCTCTTTTGCTCTCCAAGTTTTAACAAGAGCACTAAACATGCCTCATGCTACATGCCTTATTATCTTTGACAATGACAATACACAGGAAAGGCCTCCTACAAAGCTACAACCCAAAGTTTCCAAGAAGAGTACGTGAACAGTTCCCTCACCCTTTAACCTCCAAATCAGCTCTCTATGCTGTCACCACTCAGAAACCTTACAAGTCTGAACTTCTAGGAAGTCTGCATATTAAACAGCATTACCCACCTTCTCTAAAACTTACTTTTTAAAACATATGCCATTCATACAACGATCAAAATCTACTGAACACACTGTGCTTCTGAGTGGACCCTCAAAGAAATGATACAATACCAATACAATGCTTTTGCTGAAGTGGTTACCTTTCAGACATAAAGCAGCAGATAAACTCATGCACATGCACTCACGTTTTCACCATTATTGGCCAGTCTTCATCCTGGTTATATGGGTCACACTTCCACTACACACCAGCATATTAATGTTATCTCTACTCTAAGAGACCAGAGACCATTATCTTTTGGCAGAAAACTCCAGAGCACCGTTGGAGGGTATATACTTACTGACTGCCCTTTCTTGTGTTTACGCCTGTACAGGACAGTCCAGTTGATTTGACGGGGGTTTCTCTTGGAAAGGAATGCAGACTCACATTTTGCATTCAAGAACTGAAAAACCTGGGTAGATAAAATCATTTAGTGTAAGCTTTGTTTCTATGAAAGACACTATCACAGTTTATGTTAAAATATAAAATAATTCTTTGATTCAGTGTTTTTTTCAACAGTAATGTTTTTTTTATTTCTTTACACAGCCCTGATAAAAATTTCAGACGATAATTTAAAACATTTCCAGTTTGGCATTTTGTTCTGTTGATGGAAGGGATCTTTTACAGGACATTCTGAGACAGCTTCACTTGTCTAACGAAAGCTCAAATCACCACTTGCATCCACTGCTGCACTGTATTCCAGGCACAGCATGGACAGCCATAGCCAGCATCATGTTTTCCAAGTGTCTGTCCTCAAGCAACTATGCATTTCCTGTGTGTCTGAGTCCAGACTTGGCCCAAGGAACACACAAGACATCAATACTCTGCTCAATTCCTTCTTGCATAGTTACACTAACCTTCTTGCCTGGAATAACAAGCAGAATTAACAAATTAATTTGTTATTAGCTCTACAATTCAACTCTGATGTATAAACTAATTCCTAGGAGGGCACTGGATGATTCAGTCCATTTCCTTACTTGTCATTTCCCGGGAGATTCTGTACAGCAAAACAATTGTGCTAGGATATTCAAAACCCAAACCTTCCTACTGTAGAAATGAAGAGTACATTTCTGACAGCTCTACCTGTATGAGGTATGACAGCCTGAAAGGGCTCTCCTCCCTTTTTCACCCCAATGATCCATACCCAAGTTACTTGCAAGTCGAGTTTTTTCCTTCAGCGAATCTCACCATTAGACACATTGTGTCTAAATAACATTTTCTACAGAACTTTGGTGCTTTATATCTGATGCCCCAAGACACCCTTCCCAAACCACAGCTGAAAAACTGTACTCACAGTCCAAAGCTACAGCACAAGCACGGCCCTCCCGCAGACCAGGTGTCGTGTGACACCTGGTCACCAGGTGTCGGTCACCAGGTGCGAGGGCAGTCCCGACACCTGGACACCAGGGGAAGCACAGCGATGCCGTTCTCCCACCCCTCGACACACGCGACCCAGGCAGTCGCCATAGCAACGCCACCAGAGGCCGTTTTCCCCACCGCGCGTCAACTCGGAGGCCTTCGCTTCCCCTACCCTCCTTCCGCAGGGCCTAC
>NW_009719939.1:14212-24026 GCF_000703405.1 Apaloderma vittatum | reverse complement strand
GGTGCAGGCAGCTGGCGATGCTCGGCGGGGGGTGCTGAGCTCCTCCAGTGCCAGCACCCCAGAAAGCGACTGTTTCTAGGCATTTCTATAAATTTGCATTACCATTGAAAAAAATTTCCAGCACGGATACAGAATACGGGGGTCTGAGTGGGGAGGAGAAGCAAAGTGATGTCGCGTGCTCCTGGTGGGAAGCTGATGCTCTTCACGTGGGTCTAAGCTCCGACAGAAGACATGCACTTTGCATCCCTGTCTCTTCTGAATGAGAAAGCACCAACGTGGCAACAGAATCCACAGACAAATAGCTCAAGAATAACGCACTTTTCCAATACAATTTGTACTATATGCTGCAGCTAACATGTATTATGTTGAGGGATTGCCAATTCCCTGATTTTCCAGGCTTCTTAAGCCCATAATAAAGAGCACATGTCAGGGATTTCATTGCCTGCAGTCAGTGGCAGAAGCGATTCTTCCTCACCGGCTAAGAAGGTACAACCCACCGTTATGCACTTCTGCGGTACGTGTCACTGGAAAATACAGATCTTGGCAGTAAATGAAGGCCCGCGGAGCTGTACATCAGTTCAAAACCTAGGAGCGTGAAGAAAATGGCTCGATCCATCACGTTGTAAGGGAGGTTAGCGGTGTGGGTCTCCTGCAGAGGGAGGGAGGGAGCCATCCCCATCCCCCCTAGAAGATGCTCCATCTCCCACCAGGGTGGGACATGGCAGAAATCGGTACCCGGCTCCTTCGCATCAGAGCCAAAAAAGCAGGAGTGGGAACAGACCTGGCTTGTGCTTGCCTCAACAAATCAGAGACATCAGACATCCCGGCTGCGAACCCAGCAATGCCCCCTCAGAGCTGCTGCCCCCTCTGCCAGAGACGCAGGGGTCATCCCGCACCCGGAGACAGGAGGTTCCTCTGGGTTCACATGAGAGAAACTCTGGATTTCTCTTTACACACCTTTTTCCCTGAGACTCCCACCCACTTACACATAAGATTCATTTTCTGACATTTACAGTCTATGATGTGATTTTCAATTTTCCCCAACACAGAAATATTTGCAAGAAAGGGTGGGGCAGAGACAAGTAACCCGTGAATATAACGAGCTGAAATGCGTCCCGTTCCTGCTCTTTTTCAAATACTGACAGATACCAGCTACAGTACATTTTGTCCTTGTGTATCACTCACAATTACATGAAAATAAATGTCACGCCCAAGTAACACCAACAGCACGTGGAGGAGAGGAAGACAACCAGATCCATTTTGTACTTTGGATTTAATTTCACTTAGATTATCTTTCCAACTCCACTACCCTGGAGTTTTATAATTGCAGGGTTTGGGGTGTGTTGGTTTTTCTTGGCGGGGGTACTTGTTTGGTCTTTTTAATTTACTTTTTTTAATAATCACATATATATTATGGAACAAACTCACTTTTTGCCTTAAAATTAAAATTCACTGATGAGACAAGCTCAGCAGCAAAACAGCTTAGTTTTGCTCGTCATCATCAAGAAGCATCTGAGCGACAGTCCTGATTAGCACACGAAATTAAAGATCCAAACAAAAGCAGAGCTTCAGATCCCTCAAATACCCCAAATAAATAAAACCTTGATGTTAGGAAAGCTTGTTTGTGGGATATCCAGCTCATGAGAGAAAAGAATCCCCTTTTCTTTCAGATGTTTGCCTTACATCAGCCATTAACACAACCTGACGTGGACAATTAAGAGAGGAGCAATCTTGCAGAGGAGCAATCTTGCACTGTCTTCCCACCCTTTGGCCTGTTTAAATCTGAATAATGCAAATAATTCCCATTATTTGTGCACAAAGAGCTCAAGAGCCAACACCCTTCTACTCGTTTTGATGATGCGCAGGACCCTACGCATGCCACGACCGATGCTGATGAAAACGTCTGTGAAACATCCACATTTGGGAAATCCCCGACAGTCTAAGGACTGAAACTAGGAGGGGAAAAAAGAAAAAAAAAAGGAAAAAAAAAAGAAACATTTTCCTTAGTGTCGGGGACAGCGCTTTGCAATCACAAGCACCAACTCCAGCCCTCTCAGGCTGCTGAGAAAGCACTTGCTTCCCTGCTCCAAGTTACTTAAGAGTGAAGGCCAAGCCTAAGGGGATGCAGCTAAATAAATTGAGAGAGGACAAAAGGAAAAAAAAGAGTGGTGGAAAAGCACCTTTTTCTCCTCTTAAGTCTTTCTGAAGAAACTTCATAAGCGCAGCAGAGCAAAAGGAAAAAAGGACCTCACTGGGTTTTAAAGATATTTAAAGCCTGTTGCTCCTAATGGATTTTCATCGTTTAAAATAAACCAGATCAGATGTGTTCAGGCTGAGCTGCATCCCCTATCACCAAGAGCTTTTAAAGCTGGCCTCAGAGCACACCCATTAAAACTCCATCAAATAATTACCATCAATTTGGCTGGGGGTAGAGCTTTAACCTCAGATGGCATAATTTGGGGGAAGAATCAAAATCTAGCCATAGCTTCTTACTCATTTTAATAGCCTGTTCTGCTGCCTCATGTGCTCCCACTTGGATCGCCTGGGTATCGACGAGTCCAGATCTGCACCGGCAGAGCTCAAGCTCTCTGCTTTTGTTCCTCACAGATATATTTTTTTACACTGATGACACCCAAACTGAACAAAAAAGAGGACTTGGTGCCATCAAGACACTTTATCATAAATTCCAGCTGGGCTTTTTAATTCCATTAGTCCAGATCTGTGTCAGGAGCTTTTGTTTCACCAAAGATGAGCCTGGCCCCATGACATCCCCGGGGTGGGACACGAGCTCAGCGACACCAGGACCTGGCTCAGCACCGCCCGAGCCCCATCCTGCCCCTCCCGCTCCCCCAAAGGCCAGAGCAGCCCCTTGCAGAGCTGCCAAAGTGGAGACACATAAAGTGGTCCCCTTTTCATTTCAGCATGTAGATCAAATAATTGTTTGGATTTTAATATTGAGTCTACATTTCAGTGATTTGCATTTAAATGTGTTGTCAGAGAACTTCCAGAAATCTTTAATAAGACAACCGATTTGCATTTTAATGTGCACTTAAAGAACTTCAAGAAATCTTTTCATGTGAATAGCGTTATCTGAGTAATGTTCACATTTGAGGGGGAAACAAGAGCTGCCGAATTGCTCAGTGCAATTCTAACAAAACAATTTCTTTTTTTTTTTTTGAGACAGCCCAGCCTTATTGGGCTTTGTTTAGGAGAAAAAATAAACCAAAATCTTTCAGAAAACGTGATTTACAGGGAAAGGGGGGAGAGCTGGAAAGGTGGTGGCGAGACCTGGGCTGGTGCAGAGATGGCTGAAGAGCAAATTACCGGGGCTCAGCCTTCCTCACAACTGAGAGCACTTTGGTGAAGCCTGAGCCTGGTGGGCAAAGACCCCCGGAGGAATTTGTGAGCTCTGAAGGAGCGTTTGCTGGAGCTCGCTGCAGCTTTATAAATAATTCAGCTGGGTAATGTCTCAGTTGAGCCACCCTGCAAGCTAAGGAGCCAGCAGCTTGTCTTCTATGTCAAAAGCGAAGACACACACAAGTGTGATTTCTGTCCTGCTCTCCTCAATAAAATGCATATTTTAACCTCCTCGAGACTCTCCCTATCTCTTTAGAGCACGCTGTAGTATCTAAGCCATGCTGCTACATTTACACCTTCAGGTTTCAGGGCAACCCTCGTCTCCTCCAATCAACCCAGTGCCCCCTGGATCCATCAGGTCATCGGGAAAAGAAAGCAGAGAGGCTAGGTGGAGCTTCTGAGAAGAAGAAATAGAGTAAGTCTTCACAAAAGCGAAACATAAAGGCAAGCTAAGATAACAAAGGAAGAGAAAAACCCTTAGAAACCCCAATCTTCTCCCATCAAACAGAAAGACCCTGCTGAGGGGTCTCCTCCTCAGACTAGCTTTAAGTGCTGGGAAAAGAATTTGTGTTTCTGATTATCAGCTTCACCCCATGCTCATTCCCAAGCAGAGCAAAACTCTGACTTGATGCAAAACCAAGTTCTTTCTCCCATCTGCAATGGCAGCAAAGAAATGGCTCCTTTAGTTTGGGCTTTATTACGAAACATTTGTACATGCCTGCAGATTATCTGTATTGAAAATTAGGTTTCTACACCGCTTAAATTCTTTATGTTCGCACTTAAGCACCCATCATATTCAAATAAGCAGAATAACTCAGCTGATGACATAGTTAAACCAGCACTGAAGTTTCATTAAGTTAGTTCATGTATTTTGAGGTTTTGAGAAGAGACACAGGATCTACCAAAAAAAACCCAACTTAACTTCAGCTTACCTTCAAAATAAACCAGTTCAAAAATTCATGCATAAATATTCAAAGCAACTGAGAAGCCCAAACTCCAGCCACAGTCCCAGCCTTACCTTCATCCCCTACACACAATCCACACATGCTCTGCCCACTCCCACAGATGAATGTGCTGGACTTCAAACCACAGCTGTGCCAAATCGAAAAAACTGGGCTGCAGGTGGTAGCAGGGGCTGTTGCCAATAAACAGATGAAGACAGGTTCATCACTACCAGCAAGTGGAGGAACTTACAGACTATCAGAAGAGCAAAACCAGCTCTTTGAGGCATCAAAAGTTACCTGTAGCTAAGGCAATGCCAGTGGATCACAGGAACGCTGTCCTGCTGCTAAACAAAAGCAAGGCTGAGGCGTTTATCAAAAATAAATGACTTTAGGAAACTACAGCGCTTATTTTTAGCAGGCGACTCATTCCCTGACGACTCTCCGTTCGGTTTGCATCACTTCACTTGTACCCAGTGATTCAGGCAGCTCCATCGTCTCTCGGCGGCTGGTGGCTTTTTTGGACCGCCGCTCCCGCACCTGTCGCGCTGCGAATTCTGCACGGGCGGACTCTTCTGAGCTGAAAGAGGAGCTAAAGAGCTGAGAACCAGCCCCTTTGGTCCTCCCCTGCCAGCCTGGGCTTTGCTAAAATATATATGTTCACGTGTGTGACAGAGCTCTCCATAGTTTCGGCGTGTACCCACGGACACATCTCCTAGCAGAGCCCGCGGCTCGCAGCTCTGCCAACCTGCCGATAACTCACAGTGCAATCAAAAGTTTAAAAACTGCAATTAGCCAAGCAGAGGCATATGTGAGGAGACAGCACAATAATTAGTGAAAAGCAAGTGGGATACTTGAGAGTTTAAATTCTCACACATAATTGGTACATAAGTAAGAATGTTTGTTTGTTTACTCAATGTGGGGTCACCTACTGCTGCCACCGAACAAAGCTGTCATTGATTTTAAATGGAAGAGACTTCTGCTGCTTAAGCCAATTATTTTCTCACCAGAGATCAGAGCATCAATAGAAATGAACAAATCAGCCAGTTTTTTTATCAGCCGAAATACTGGTTATGTGGGATTTTCATCATATTCTTCATTGCAATAACCAGAATACCACATATGCACCAGCACTGCCAACTCTCGCAATTTTTCTGAGCATTTTGTTTTAGCTCATGTTTATCCTCACCCACCTCTCCAGAGAAGGGCACTTCTGGGCTGGGGGGGAATTTGGTTTTCTTTCATCTAAGTCCAAGCGCTGACCCCGGGGCTGCAGGAACCACCTGTAAGATCCCATCTGGGGCTGAGGTTACTAGCAAGGGTTTTTTAACCGTGCCACAGACAACGCAGCTGCCTCACAAGGCACCACTTTTATGAGCACAGGCTCCTGCTCTTCTTCTGGTGTGCCCAGGTAAATCAGCCAGGAGGAAAAGGCTGGTGCTCCAGTGATGGGGGCACGGGGCTCACTGCCGTCGGTAAATCCAGCACAGGTGTCGGGTGAGAGTAACTCTTCTGCATTGTTTTTAAGATCTGCTAACCCATAGCACATGTCCCATTTCAGCAGCCAGCAATGCATTCCTAATGAAACCACACTGGATGGTCTTCAGTGCCCAGTAACAAGTGGCTGAGGAGAAAACACGGGGTGACGAGACGGGTTTTGTATCACCATGTACTTGCACAACAGGTCGAAGCGCGAGGAAACGTCTCCTTGTTTCAGAAGCCAGCTCTGTATTTCTGGTGGCTTTGGGAGGGTCAAATGAACACTATTTGGCACGCCTGGGTGTGCAATACACGCCACGTAAAACTGAGGGCTGAAAATAACGTAAAGGTCTCGCTGAAATCGTTTTAGCAGGGCTAGTGAACGGGCGCAGCAACACTTCCCATCCCACGGTCACCAAGAGGTTTGTGCGTTTTTACTGGGGACCGTGTGGCGAGCACGTGTCAGCTGTACGGGCTGACGAGCGAGGGCTCATCAGATGGATTCAGCCGCCTTTGGGGACACACGCGACGTGTTCCTGTCCTGCAGAAGGGGATTGCTTTGTATGAGGTTATATCCAGGTGGACGTGTTCAGAACAGCTCAGTAAAATTGTGGCTCCTGTACATCCAAACAGCTTTTGGCAAACGGTGTCGTTACGAATTCATCAAACCCGATCTGTCTTTCCGAAGGGGCTGTGTCGCTGCACGCCAGGTTAGGCACAGATGATGGAGCATATTACGACAGGCAAAAAAATATGGACGAGCACTTCCACAGACGCACAAGCGCCCCTTGCTTTGCATTTTCAGGTAGGAGCAAAAGGAAATACTTCAGATGGAAAATGCAGCATCTGGGAAGGTCCAGGGGCTCCAGGCTGGCTCCCCTCAGCCCTGGCAGAGACTGAGCCAGCTCCTGCACAGCCCGGCCAGGGGAAGGGAGGGCATGGGCACAGAAACGCAGGTGATGCTCAGCGTAACCCTTCAAGCACAGACCTTCCAGCCCAGCCCCATCGAGAGGACACGGTGGGAACAGCCTTTCCTGAAGGGCTCTTGAAATATCCCTGACTCAGGCCACGCTGATTTATGCGTTCGGAATTAGAGCACCGCAGTCAGAAAAGGGATAACCACGCTCTAGCCATGGACACTGTTTACATAAGCAGTGGGAAATACAATCAAATACCTAATAACCTTACGCAAAGCCGTTTTAAACAAAATACGATTTTCCCTAACGAAACATTCTTTAAGGTTTAACTTAATCTGTTCTCTTCAGTTACTTCATCCCTCGGGAATAAGCACATTAAAACACTGACGATCTGTACAAGCAAGAAAAGGCATTACAATGGCATTATCAATACAAACCAATTTGAAATGCTTCCAATATTTAGAGAAGAGCTCCAGCATGACTGCAAACAAAATCTCTGATCGCTTTTTCAAACAATATTTAATCTGTCCTATAGCCACGGCTCTGTAAAAGCTGCATCTGCAAACAAAAAATACAGTGTGAAACTAAAGTTGTCACTACAGCTGAGCAAACACATTCTAGCTCATATTTTACTAATTTAATTTCACTTTTTTCTTTTTGGAGTATGCTCAAATTAGGTCACAGAACTTGTAAACATCTTCAATGCTAATTTTTTTTTCTGGGTTTCTTCTGGAGGAACCTGCTCAGGTCAGGTGCAGGAAGCCCAGGAGAGTAAAATTTCTCTCCCCGAGGCGATGGTTTATGTCACCAAACAGCCCAGCAGACACTTGGAACATGATACGGGAATTCAGGTTTGGTTTTATGGCTGCGTAAAGTAAGCAGATGCACTGGCACCAGTTTCAAGCCATCAAGGTGCAGATGGATAATCCTGCGAGCACGGCGGGCAGGGAGGGGGCAGGAGGATGCTGCACGGGGATGCACCACGGGAAGATGGTCCCCTGGGTCACCAGGGGGGAAAAAGGATGGTGTAAAGCTGCACCCAGCCACCAGCAGGCAGCTCGAGGCCCCACCAGCTTGGTGACCTCCACTGGGGACAGAGAGATGTGGTCATCGCTGCGGCAAGAGGGAGACACCTTTCCTGTCCCACACACCAGAGGGGCCGCGTTTTGAGGAGAATGTTTCAAACGCAGCACGAGGTGCGAGAAGTTAATGTTTCAGAGCTCTGCAATCCCCTTGTTCAGAGGCAGCAGCTCGAACTTTCAAATATTTATGCTTGCACAGGAGAAGGTGGCAGGCGGGATCAGCGCACCGTGCCTGGCTCCCCGTCGGGCAACCAGAGAGAGAAAAAAAATTTGCTAAAGCGAGGGGGCAGCTGCGATGGAGCCAGTTGCTCTCTGTGCAGCGCTGTCACGTTTTCCCATGAAATACTCGTTACTGATCCCCGCTCACCCTGTCCCCCCCAGCGCTCAAGCACCCGAGCAGAGGAGAGGCCGACGCGTGCCCCTCGACAGCCCACCCGTCCTGGGCGCTCCAGGGAAAACCAAGTCAGCTCAAACACCGCCGGCTGCAGCACGGGCTTCTCAGTCAACGTCCTCTTATCCAGGATAATTACGGAAAATACTAATTATCAGAAATAGGTGGGAGGGCACAATTAATTTTTTTTTTTTTTGGCGCTCCAGAGGCTCCCAAAAGCCTTTTCTGCGTCAGCGCAGCTGCCCCAGCAGGTGGCACGTGCCAGCCCCATGGGGACGAGACACCTCACAGCCTTGCAAGACATGTCACAGCAGCATCCTGGTCCCTCAGGCTGCCCCCGCAGCCCCCACCACACTCTCCAGCCCAGCTGCCTCCAAAATCCTTCACATTCTCCACAGCTTTCCCAAGAAACAGGAAAAAAAAAGAGCAACTGAGGGCCCTGAGATGGGGTCCCAGGGTGTCAGGTCCCCGCCGTGGGAAGTGCCTCCATCCCTTCAGCATCGTGCTCCCAGCCCTGCCACGCCTTAAGGATGAAAACGGTGTCTTCTAAATCACCGTGGGTTTGAACGAGCAGCGAGGAGATTTGTACATTTGCATGCGAGAGGAATGAGTAATGGCAGCAGGCACGAGGGAGGAATAAATGAACCTGATTATAGCTCCACCTGCAACCGGCGTCTCTGCCCTGACACCATATGTTTGCATCGCTTTTCGTGGAAATCTTCCCCGCAGCCCATCTTGCCAGGATGTACATGTGAAATGCACCAAGGACAGGTTAACAGACTTAAGATTTATTTTTGCTGGCCCACTCACCTGCTCACCGTCAGCCCTCAGAAACACGTTCCCTTGTTAGGAGTAAGCTGGGTAGACACTAACTCAATGATTTAACCCTTGGGAAACGTTGTTTTCCCCAATCTAAAGATCTCAAAATACCTGCAGCTCGTTTCCTGCTCACTGGATTGAGCTCTAAATTAAACCCCTACCCCACGGACTGGCACAGGCTTCCCCGTGCCCAGCTGCCCGCAGCAAACAGCCCTGGCAAGAAGGGAGATCGAGGAGCCACGTCAAAGCTCACCCCTCCGAGAAGATGCTACCAACTGCAGCCCCCAGCAGACACGAAGGCAAAGCC
The DNA here is from genome assembly GCF_000703405.1 of Apaloderma vittatum. Classification (NCBI taxonomy): domain Eukaryota; kingdom Metazoa; phylum Chordata; class Aves; order Trogoniformes; family Trogonidae; genus Apaloderma; species Apaloderma vittatum. The sequence goes on along the minus strand of NW_009719939.1, from coordinate 14,733 downwards.
CCAGCAGACACGAAGCCAACAAATGAAGTTGGCACACAAGGGACTTGCCCGAAACAGGCTCCCAAAGTCCTTCCCCTCCGAGTACGGGGCAAGATAAACAGCAAGGAAAACGTACGCAGGGGCTTCAGGCACCACACTGGTATCTTTGCATGAAAATCAGTACTTTGTGGTAGGTGTAGAATATTCAGGTGGATGTTAATAATTTGTAGCAATGGATTTTGTTTTTTTTTTTAAATAAAATATTAAACACATTAGAAATAATGATGAAAATAACCCAGTGTTTCAAGACAGGATTAGATAACAAGCATCACATCCTTCCTAGTGTAAAAGTGGGGTCAGCCTGGATTTATTCCAGTGCAACCAAGACCAGAAATCTGTCCTAGCACCCTCAGTCCCACAGCGGGTACGTGGCCCGTTCAGCACTCGCCGCCGGCACCAGCCCTGCCTCAGGATTCCAAGCCACGGGAGGTTTCGGAGCAGCTGCCCCGCCATGATCCCAGGGTGGGATCCCAGGCAAATGG
>NW_009719939.1:0-14180 GCF_000703405.1 Apaloderma vittatum | reverse complement strand
GGGAAAGAAAAAACAGTAAGTGGAGCAATAATAGTCAAAAAGTAACTTGTTCTAACCTGTTAAAAATAAAAATAACTAGTGTACAAGTTCACTCCTTGGATCATCTGCATCTCATAAGCATAAGTTAAAATCCTGACACCATCTGTTCCATTGGAATTTTAATACTGTACCAATATGCCAAATCACAATTATGCTAGCAAGGACAGCAGCCTCCTCATTTACCAAAGAACTCGGTGCCGTACCTTAATGAGACGGGGAACGAAAAGCAGCCAACTTGGACCAAAACGAATCCGGGAGCTCGCTGCTCACCCTGGGCGGGGGGACTGGGGGCTGCGCTCTCAGCCCCAACAGAAACAGGCAACTAGGGTAGGACACCTGAAGGCTAAAATATAAACAAACTCTCTGGGTTCTCATGAAATATATTTTTATCTCAATAATAGCAGCACGTTTGCCATCCTGCAGAGCAGGTGGCCCCAAGGAAGCCCTTCCAGAAGATCCATCACCACCGCGGTGAGGTTCGTGTCCCCTGGTGCTGCCCCGTGCCCTTCGCTGGAGGTGGGCTGGAGCAGGTGGACCCTCTGGACCTCCTGCACCTCTGCCAGGCACCGGTCGTGGTCACCTCCACGGCTTCTGTTTGTCTCCCTGATGGACAAAAGAGGAGATGCTGAGATCCCAGCGAGAACTAAAGCAGCTGGTATCGTGAATTCAGGAGTGAGCTGGGATTCAATGGCAGAAAAATGTCTTGTGAAGTCTCTAAAAAAACCCACCTTGCTAAATTAGCCGAGCAAGATTTATACTACCTTTTAACTAATTATTACTACAGGCTGCTGAAAGCCTTTTTATTTGTCCTAGTGGGAAAAAATCCATTTTAAAATGGAAATTAATATAATATCTGCCCAGCCTTCTTCAGTGATTTTTTTTTTGCTTGGCAATGTTGTAGTTACAAACCATATATCATGTTCAGTGATTCTTAGGATCAATTTCTTCAAGAAAGAAAAACAAAAATGTGGTCCCTTACCACTGCAGGATATAAAGTGAATGAAACTGAGGGAGGGGGAGGAAGGGAAAACACTGTCAAGTGAGTAAATCTTACAGACGTAGCACATATTAATTTTTTTCTTAATCAATGGAACTACGTAGGCATGTTCACAAAATTTAATTAAGTTCTGTTCCCCCTCCCAAAAAAATCTATGTGCAATGTTTCCCTGAAATTATTTATTTACTATCTGCCATGTAGCTTTTAGCTTTCATCCAGAAAATGACTGCCTTTCATCAGCAGGCGGGCGGCAGAGAGGCTGCTTCCCCAGCCGTCTGCGGGAAGTTTTGCTCTTCTTTCCCCGTCTGTAGGTCGACCGTCCTCTTGCAAGGAAAATCTAGTGTTTAGACTAACTTCAAGTGCGAGGCCGTTTGTACCAAAGCCACGAGCAAAACGTGGAAAAGGAATGTACAAACGAACAAAATCCTCTCAAAATCCAGTCCCGCTGCCAGCACCTCCAACTGTGGTGGGATCCAGCTCTGTTCTGGCTGGATCAAGAACACACAAACTCAAACCTCTGCGCTACTGCCGTGAATTTTTGGGGAGGGCAAGGCACCGTCAAAGTGGGTTGAAGCAAGGGCCTGACGGAAATTTCCTAGCTGAAATTTCCTTGCTTTTAACTTTTTTAAACTTTTTTTGGCTGAAATTTCCTTGCCTTTAACAAGCAGCAGCAATGAACTCTGTAAGGATGGCGTTGTACACGCATTGTAATGCTGTGAGCGGGAACGATCTCCGAGAACGGAAGGCAAGGTCAGTATGAGATAAGCAGGGTGCCTCAAGACTGCAGACCTTGCTTGTCAGCAAGAACAAGGGAGCGCAGGCTATACTTCCCCAAAAGAACATGGCGATGAAGAGGAGGATGAAGTAAACAACCAGCAGATATCTCTGAAGCCCACTGAGAGACTATAATGTGGCAGTGCGTGGTAAACTTTGAGAACAATGAATATATTAAGAATTTCTCAGAAATCTCATGAATCTGTATGTATAACCTGCATATAAGTCACACATCTGGCTCTCTACGGCACGCGCATTTTGAGAGGCGATGCCCTGTGTGTCCAGCACTGCCACAAAGATTTCCTGCTTAATGGTCACCAAGACTGAGTCCTGCTCTCGGCTTTTCACGGCATCGGTGCGGGGAGCACCTCATGGCGGGGGAACAGGGCGGCCTCAGACAGGAGGTCTGAGTCCCTTGGCTGCTCTGCTGAAATCAAAGAGACTGCAGAGACCCCCGGGGCGAGGGGCAGGCGAGTCGGTCACGCCGTCCAGGGGAACAGGGCTTGGCTGCTCACGTGCCACCCGCTTTGCGCCAGCCCGGCTGGAAACGTGTGCGCTGCTGCTGGGAGAAGAAAGGATGCCATTATCCAGAGCTTCACACGGATCACCCTCTGCAGCCCTTTGAGTTTTGGCACAGGGAAGGTTATTCTGGCTTCTGAAACACAGAAAATCTTTATAAAATAAATCCTGATGCTTCCTAGGTACGAGTCAAGCATTCTGAAGATTTACAAGTGGAAGTCAGTTAGAGCAGAGTTGGATTCCCCCTGTTAACGATGTCCAAAAGAGCTGCCAGTCACAAGGGGATGCAGACTACCATGGGCTGCCTAATCCCATGCCTGGGAAATTTTGTTTCACCTTTACAACGGGAGGTAAACTCATTGATATTCATTGCCCATTCTGCAAGAAAAAAAAGAAAAAACCAAAATCCAAACAAATTAACTGATATAAACCAGCAAAAAAGTCCTAGTCATGACATCCATTTCTACTTTAAGTCCCAAAACGGTGACAATCCTGTCCTTTTGGGAGGGAGGTTGTTTTTTTTTTACTTCTGTCATGAAGGACATCAAAGCCAGTGCACCGAACAAATACTATTGCTACTAAATGTTCATCTTGACAAGAACATGGGGGCCGGTTAGCTCAGTGGTTTGAGCAACGGTGCTGACAACAATGACAACACTGAAGATGCAGCTTCGATTCCCACTCAGTCCTCATGTGGTGTCTGATCTAGTCGAGAGCTGGCGTCCCTGGCGACAGGGAGGCTGGATTAAAATGATCTCTAAGGTCCCTTCCAGCCTAGGCCATTCTATGATTCTGTGTGAAAATGTTCATTGGAATTCTGGCACCAGAACCCTCGCCTGGGTGAGATAAGGTGAACTGGCCTTGGAAAAGGGCCCCCCGGGGGGAGAGACTGGGATGTCACCAACCTGAATTCTTCCCACGGACCAAACTTTAACCAGCTTTCCAATCCCCCTGCGAGAAATGGTATCTTTTGACTTCTGCCTTCACCTATGGGGCTCTCTAAAGCAGCAGATTCTTTAATCAAATCTTTACTGGTGAAAGCACTCTTATCAGCATCCTTATTTAAATATTCTTTGTCTACTTAAAGTAAGGCACCCAGCTTTCTGTCTATCTGCTCTGACTTCAAGGAAGGGAGCGAATTATTCCTCATGTAATATAAGTGCATTGATTTGAGAGAATAGAGGATTTGTTCTCTTGAATGCTCACAAATGAATGAAATCAAGAATACCTAGAAGCTACTCTTCCCCCAGCAAGGAAACACATGCTTGTGCATCTTGACAATTGTGGCTTCACTGAGGAAAGTAAAGACACCCTTGGGCCGCACGTGGTTGAGCTGAAACAACGCCCAAGGGAATGGAAGAGTTTAATTGAGCCATGAGTACAAAACCTCTCCAACCTACATGTCCTGGGGTTTAAGGGGCATCAGCAGGATTAAGAGAAAGATATCCTATCCCATACTGGCAGGAACAACAGAGGGGTAAATCAGAGAGGTCACAGCACGTCAGGATCAAACCAACAAGGACGCAGCTGTCAAGGAATTGCTGGCCATGCGTTCCCGACTGCGACCTCAGGAAAGCACAGCTGCGCTTAAGCAAAGTACCTTAAATATATTTGCCATGTCAACCACTGAGGTAACTTTCAGAGCAAACCTATTCCGAAACAGAACTCCCTCTTTAATTCTGCAAGAATGGTAATTTCCCCCCTCCACCCCCCCAACTATGCTGCAGCATCATACGAGCAAAAAGAACCAGGTACCGTCTCGAGGACCAGCTCCCCAGCCTGAAAACTAAGGGAGCAAACCAATGAAAACCCAACATATCTCTAAAATAATCAGGAACTCATCAAACCCCTCCTTATTGATTTTTTTCATGTTACAAGGTTTCACACCTCCAGAGAAGCATCTCAGCTCTTTCAGAAGCTCCAGGCTTCTGCTCTGACATCCAGCCCTACCCTCATGTGCCCCATGACACCAAGCTGAGGCAATGACACCGCAAGAGAAAACTCAGCTCAAATTTTATATGAAAGCACCCATTATCGATGGAGGTGTTATATTTGGTTTAACTGACAACCAGAAAGCACATTTTCATCTGAGCATGCAAAGAGTATATTTGCAAAAAAACATCTTTGCTTCCCAGTCTCGGGATCAGCCTCTGCAATCCTCCTGGTTCTTTGTGGAACAAAACGTTGGACTTTCCCACACTACCAGTGAAAACCTCGAGCTGAGAAAAATCCAGTAAAATTGCCTTGGTAGAAGCACAAATAAATATTTTTTTCCAAGCTCCCTGATGGCTTTTTGCTCACTCAAGCTTTGCTCTGAGTTTTTGGCTCTGAGAATATTTAAAGTGTAAAATTCAGTCAAAATCAGCACGTTCCACTGGGTTCTATTTCAGCCTGATTTAATTCCGGTGCAGAAATGTACACTGATCCAGTCTGACGGAAATTCAGTCTGAAGTCTTGAAATAAGTCTCCTCCAAAACACGCAGTGAGAGAAATTTCTCTTTCAATCTGGCCAAAGACTAATGCCTGAAGAGCAGCCCCAGCTCAGAGCGGGGATGAGAGCATCCCTTGCACCTCTGCCCCTTCCAACGGAGATCTGTTCTTCTCGAAACACGCGCCACAACTGGGGTTCACTTTCCTGTCTGAAATTAAAGGTTTGGGTGCATTGTAGCCTTCTTCCAACAAACTCCAGAACCCCATGTCTGGAGCACAGTTACAGAGATGTTCACATGCAGGCTTCAGGGAGTTTGCTCTCAAGACTTTCAGGACAGATTGCAAACCAGGAGGGCCAGGGTTCTTGTCACCATATTTTCAATAAAAGAATATTTTAGCTGCCTTAGCAGCTAATCAACAATCTCCTATAAATCACTAATCACTTTGACGGTAGATTCAGAGGAAGCACTGGAAAATTTTTAACACTGGTGATTTATGAACTGGCTTCCTAAGTCCAGCTGGTTATCAGAGCTGCAGAGTGCTCACATCAACACCCGATTTACAGGCAGAAAGGCATTTCACACGAGCGACAGGCAATAGAACGTGGTCAGCTCACACTCTAACTGAACAGTTTATGAGCACTTCAACAATGCTTATACCCCGCTGTTGGAACGTAAAAAGTATTCTCACAGTTTGAGACTTCTCACTTTTTCTTAAACGTTATTAGAAAACCAATATAACAAGCTAATTCGGGAGAACTAAGGAAACAGCGCTCTGAGGCCCAGTGTACTGCTGTTCATTCTCTGTTTTGTTTACCCAGATCCAGAGACAAAACCAAGGGACATTCACTCCAAAAGAAAAGTCCAAAGGAAGACCTTAGTCAGAGCCATTAGCACAGAAACAAACACCAGCCTCCTGTCCCAAACCAGCGAAGGGAGCCATTACTTTATGCCCTATGCTTTTATATTTCATTATATAAAATATATTTATTTTACACACACTGAGACCTGCATCTTTGTGGACTTGAGAGACACTGCAGGTGTTCAGCACCTCCAAAATCATCAAAATAACATGCTCCCTTTACAGCATCAGATTTGAAGCTCAAGCTCCACTGTTCCTTAAGCACTTGGGTTAACATTAGGAGGCAGAATAATGGCACCAATGTTTCATTTATTCCAGTATTAGCTTGAGCACATCTTCTGAAAGTAGCAGGGGGAAATCACTCAAGCGAGGTTCTTTGAACCAGCAACTCACTTGCCATTACGCTTTGGTGACAATGAGAGCAATTCTACCAGGTCTAACTCACTGCAGTCTCTTTTCTTCCTTCACAAAAAATATGGGTTTGAGCATTTCATAAAAGGTTGGTCTTGCTCTTTGCAAAGATGCAATTTAAATTTTTCCTCTTGCCTTCATATTTACTGTATGTTAGCCTTGAACTTGAAAAGCCGAAAAAAACAAGGAGAAGAAACTGAGAAAATGTTGTGGTTACAAATTTAAACAAATGCAGGATGGCTGGAAAGAAAAAAAAACAAACCAACCTGCTGCAAGGAAGTGTTTGTCTGCATGTACAATATGTTGCTGGTATTCATCGAATGGCAAATATCTGTGTTCTGTTTTCTTATTTACACTCCTTTGCTCTTTCAGAATTTTGCTTTCCTAAGAACCACGGCTACGATTCAGCGGATTTTTTAAAGGCCAGACCTCGCCAAGCCAAATCAAGCTGCTGGTGGGAGCAGCCCAGGGCCGCCTGCCGGGGCTCTGCTGTCCCAGGGCAGCGGACGGGGAATATCTCGTTGGCACACATCTGCTTTTATTACAGCAGAACCTTCCTCCGATCACTCAGTCTACTGAAACGGCGCTGTGGGACTTCGTGCGCGCCGTTCTGGAAAACGTCCAGCTCAAGATTGCAGTTTAAAATACATCGATTTTTTTTTCTTCCCCTAAATGCCAGCCCTCCTTGGTTAATCCTTTAGTCATTACAGTTCCAGTGGATCACAGAGCAGCAGCAGCAGCAGCAGCAACACAAGCTTCACAGGCGAGGTTCTGCCTCCAGCCCATACCTGTTGGTCCTGCAGCAGCAGAGCTAGTGGCTGGGCATTGTAAGAATATTTCCATAAAGCTCACAAACCCTCTTCTTCCACCACAGAGACCTCCACAGGCACAGCACAGAGGGGTAAGGGTTCTCCCTGGGAGGAAATCTATCCAGCTGCTGTGCAGATGTTGTGACAGAGGGAGGATCTGCATCACCAAGTGCTATTCTGGAGCAGCAAGGTAACAGATCTGTACAATCACACCAAACACCTCTCTCTAACATTCAGACCGATGAAGATCATATCCAAGGGGCTGTGAAATAACCAGCTATGCCGTGAATACGGCGTAGAGACAAACGCCAGTACCCGAACTTCACCATTCATTCATTATTAGGAAGAACTCTGAGTCCTACATCCAACTAACTTTGTAACCAAATTGTGGTTTGGCTAGGCGTTGAGCGGGAGATTCTTAGGCTAATCTAACAATCAGATGCAACACGTGGTTTCCAAGAAATAATAGCATTTTTCATCAATGGAGCAAATCTAATCAAACACTTTGCAGGGTTTTCAGGCTGCCACAACAAACTGGGGGCAGGGGGGGAAATCCACTGTCATTCAAGACCGACCAAAAAAGCTCAGAGCAAGGTCCTTCTGACACAAATGTTAACAGGCTCAGCTGCTTACAGCCTCACCACCTGCCGACGATCATCCTCCTGAGACAGAGGTTTGGCAGGATGGACCAGATTCACTCATGATGACAATAATTACCTGGAAACAGAAACATCTCCTGTCACCAGCAACAGACGCTTGCATTATTCATTGGATTAGACTTGCCCTTCTCTTTTGGGTCCTTTTGATCTTCACTGATTTAAAATCAGACAGAACCAACTACTAGAACATTTGGCAACATCAGTTTAAAGAGAGGGGAAAAGAGGTGATGTTCCTCTCCCACACCCAACCTGTGTGGCAGCACAGCTGTAGGTGTCACTGCACCTCAGCACTCACTTCTGTCAGGCAAACTTCTACCACACAATTCGTCCCTGAGTCAGTGGTACGTACATCGCTCTGGGATCTTTTAGTCCCGTTCACACGCACGATTAAAGAGAGGGGAAAAGAGGTGATGTTCCTCTCCCACACCCAACCTGTGTGGCAGCACAGCTGTAGGTGCAGGGGATGCATCTGAAACCTACTTCACGAACACCTCTCTGCACATCAGCCCCCTGCCAGCAGCTGAAAAGCACCCCCAGCCAGCATCTTCTTGGGAGAGTAAGGCAAGATGTCCAAAATTTAGAGCTGCCCCTAGAGTGAGCGGAAGCAGCACATGTCCTTCAGGAGGAAGAGCCTTGTTAATTAATTTTTGCCTTCCGGAACTCCAGCACCAGGAACGCCTCACGGCTTCCTTGGGACACCTGCAGCTGCTTGAGCTGCTCCATGCGTGCAGATGTGAAGCAGCTGGTGCAAGGCAACGGTTAATCAAATCGGAGTGTTGTCCTGATTTTCTCATGGTTGCTCAGAGTCTAGAACGTGGCCTTAGGAAGGGCAGGGACAGTTGTCTGTCTAAATCCCCACATTCTTTTCTGATAGGGAACCTGAAGCAGCATTTGTCAACCCTTTTCCACCTGCTTGTTGTGGGGAAAACATGAGGGTTAAACCGAAGGCTTGACGTATCTAACAAGTACCCCCACCTTGTCCCTAGTTCTTTTATCTCCAGATTGTGTGTGAATCTTTTCTCCTTTTCCTCCATCTGCACTTCTTCTATTTTTGTTCCTTTCTGCCTAGTAGCTCTCCTCTCCCCCCACCTTACCACTCCAGCTGAGCAGGGGATAACTTACTCCTTGTTGGTGCTACTCCCAGCTGTGCAGGGAGCCAGAGAGGAAAACCGAAGGGTTTGACATGATACAGAGGGAGATCCCAACTCTAGTCTGTTCTGTGAACTGTTCCAAGAGCCTCACGCAGTCCCAGCCACTGACAAGCAGAAAGAGAAGGGACATGGCACCAGGGTTTGGGGGGCAACAGCAACATGCAGAGGGGGGCTGCCATGCAGTTTCTCCCCATTCCATCATATCCTTCGGTTCCTAGCTGCTCGGCAGACACAGGCAGGCAGCCTGCTGCCTGAACCCAAAGCCTTCTCCACTTCCAACCTGTTATTTTGCTCTTCTGGCAATCACAACACCCCCGTGCAGGACTGTCGCCCACAACCCTGGCGACGCTGCAAGGCTCGGATCAGGCAGAAGGAGCTGGTTTGTAGGTTATGGGAGGTGCTGAGAAAGAGCGTGCTGCTGCCACTGAGAAGCCAGGAACGGGGCCAGCCTACAAAAGGCTGAGCCAGCCCATATGCTTTAACACCCCTCACCCCCGCCACAACATTTACCAGATGTTCAAGTGCACATTTTTGATTCAGCCCATTGCAAAGGTTGAAAACATTTAAAGCTGAAGATCCAAGCGCAACCTCCTAAAAAAATATACAACCCACCCTCTTAAAAATGAGACCGTTTGGAGATGAGGTTTTACTTCAAGATCATCAAAACAACAGGAGGTGTGGGGGGAACATTACAAACTGGTTCAAGTCAGAAATCCAACCTTAGCCAGTGTAAAATTTAATTAAACATCTTTTACATAACAGAAACTGGAGGGAAAGCAAATACACGAGCAGAACCTCACCCCCTCTCCTCAACTCGCACTCCACCTGCGAGCAGGAGCCAGGTGGTGACTCCTGCCTACCCGCCACGCAGGAGCTGCTCTTCAGAGAGCTCTGATGTGCCAACACAGCCCGTCTCCAAACCCTCCTTGTGCAACGGCCCCTTTGGAACTGGAGCGGAGCCCAGCTGCACTCCTAGGACTGCACCGTCATCCCCAGCGCCGGCACTGCAGCCCCGTCGTGCCACCCACTCAGCAGAAGAGCCGCGGGTTTGCTGCGCTGGACGCTTTCTGCGTGCCCTGCATTTCGGGGAAAAAAACCTCCTCCACAGAGAACACGAATCTCCCATTAGCCTTAATAGCACCTAAAATTGAACAAGGGGAGAAAACGTCATGCAATATTAATCACACAGCTCTGTCACCGGCACGCGCTGTACCCGTGTGAGTAGCTGCACGCTTCGCACCCCCTGCGGTCCATCTGATCTGCTTTCAAAAGGATTCGCGCATGAAGAACGTTCTTCATCTCCGTGCCAAGCACAGGCATTTACCTTCTGAGTAGTGTTTGGAGCACACGAGGTATTTGGTGTATCAAAAAAAAAATTTCCTTCCTTTGTTCTTCCTCCTTTGGGAATAATCCTCTTTTCTCAGCTCTGAAGGGTCCCTCAGACTGTGCCTGCCACAGGAGCTACGACGTGGCTCTGCAAAGACCACCTCTGCATCTACCTAACCCATTGCTTTGGACACCTCTCACGTTTAGGCCCATTAACCCGAACACAACAGCCTGATGAATTAATGCTTATATAGACACAGTTGGCAGCTTCTGATTAAATAATTAAGGCTAAGCAGCTGCAGAGAAGTTGTGATGCTCCACCAGAAAGCCAGATGTCAATTCTATTGGACCTCAAATTTTCAGATGAAATTATTTCAGGAATCATAGGATTGTTTGGGTTAGAAAAGACTTTCAAGATCGAGTCCAAAATTGGTAGTTTGGAAAGGAGGTTCTTTTGCTCCAGGGGAACTCTGCAGGTACCGTGCCTGCTCCCAGGTCGCTAGTGGCAGCCAAACCCCAAGCAGGTGGCAGGAGAGACTCTGCAGCCCACCAGCAGCTCTATCACAGCAAACAGCAAATGGCACGAAGCACAACACAACAATTCAGATCAAGATTTAAAAGAAAAAAAATCAAAAAATTTGTCAGCACATTCACTGCCTTAGCTTTTTCCTAATGAAGGACCCTTTGAAAAATCCATCTCTGAAAGTGTGTCAGCGTTGAAAATCCACAAAACTGAAACGAGCCCAAAGGAAAGCCTGTTGAACTGGATAAAAGTCTTTCCAGGAACATTAACTGGGTTGGGCTTTTCCTCACACTGGTGAGAGAAGATTTTGTGACACCTGTTACAGACTTTCACTCTCCAAAATTTCTAATGTACCTCCCATCTCGGTGCCTAACCCTAGCTGTAGGAATGTGGAAGCAATGAGCAATCCTTGAAGGTAAAAATTTCCGTAATATGAAAACCAGGAGTCTGTGTTTTCCAATTCATGGAAAGCCTACGTCCACCCTCTGTTCAGTTAGCAAACCATTGTGCCTATAAGGGATCTACATTTTTGTCTGATTTTAAGTATAAATGCAAACACAATTTATTTGACTCTGTTCCTTTAAGTACCTTAACTCTCCTCCTAGAACTTGTGTAAGACGCTGTGATTTCAAACAGAAGCAGCCCAGTAATAGCAACCATCCATCCTTGCTGGAATATAAGCGGATCCATGACCTTAGAACTATTTTGCCAAGCAATCCAGCTAGAAAACTAATTTTAAGTAAATCTATGCATGTCAAAATACAGATGGCTTTTCAGGATGCTAACTTAAGCATCATTACATAAGCAGATTAGGGCTGCCTGTTGAGCCCAGACACAGGAGTAGATGGCGCTGAATCCAGCATTACACACCAACTATTCGCCTCCCGATACATCTTTCATCTAAAACTTTTGTCAGCTCCCCACGCTCCCGACCCCACAAGCTGTAAGCACAGCACAGAGCACAGCGGGTCCCTCCTCCTCCCAACCCCACGGCCCGAAGCAGCAGCCGGCTAAAGGCCATTTCTCCAACTGGGCTCCAGCCTTCGCCCTCTCCAAACGAAAATGGAGGAGAGAAGCCTCGCGAAACCCTCCAACGCTGATGCACGGCGGTTGCGGAATGATTTTTTTCTGATGTAGAATTATACAATCGAAATTACCCTCGTGTTACCATTGGTAACAGTGCCCCTACCTGAACATCAACCGCGAAAGTTAACGAGCCTGCTCGAGCTCTTGGCTAAAACTGCCACAACGGCGCGTGACCCGGCGGGACTGCGGTGAGCAGGGCAGCCACTTCTCCTCGGGGGGCTACTGTGTTTTGTCAGAGGCACGCTGCCCAGCGAGGCACAGCACCTCGCCTCGCCCTGAGCCCTCGTTTCGGAGTGTGTCGGGCTGGCTCCTCAAATTCCCCCTGCTGAAAAGCAGCTGGGGGGGACAGGATTTTGTTTTCCCTTCCCTGCGGGGAAGAGCATCAGGTTTGTTTGACAGATGGCTGGGCTGACTGTGCTCGACTATTATCAAGCAGCTATTACCTTTGTAAATTGAATCCCATTCGAAGATTTTTTATTTTTTTTGGTAATGAAATCTGCAGCGCGTTCGCGAGGCTTACACCGCATCCCTCGGGTACCGGGAGGCAGTGAGGTGGGTGATGTAGGGAGCCAGAGCCAGCAGCACCAACAGGCACAGGGGCGGGCCAGCCTTCGGCAAGTCTGTGCTGCCACCTAGCCAAGACCGAGCCACCGAGTTCAGCCTCGCTTCACATCTCCAAAAATGAAACCGAAGCGTATCCCCCTCCCCAGATGTAAATAAAGCCCCAGCCCGCTGCGGACACAGGGAAATCTTGTTCTTGGAGTTGTACAGGGAGCGGCTTAAAACAGGTGATTACGCTTCCCTCAGAAACGCCTGGTACTTACGGTAGAAGACATATTCAGTGTAGCTAGACCAGACCTTGTCGTCTGTGTACTGGTTGACAAAGGAAGCTGTCACCGAGGAGTTACAGGCCACCATGTGGAATCCACACTCGGACAACATGTCGAAAGCCCTCTCCAGGTGCTTGAACTTGAGATAAAACCTGGAGGTGTACCGCTCTGGAGCCCTGTCCGGGTCTCTGCTTTCATTTAAACTTTCTCCAAAGACCTCTTTGACCAGAGCAATCCTTCCACAAACCAAAATCCTCGGAACCCTCCTGAATTTGGCGTCTGCTTGGCTCTCCCTGCCAATAGTGCATGACCCCCGGTACCCAATGGTGATGAATCCCCACTTGCGATCGGGTGGCAGGAGCGACGAGGGTGGGCAAATTCTCGTGTCGCTGCCTTGGGAGACCTCTTCGTAGTCGCTGTGGCAATAATCGTCAGGGCTTTGCTTGCTGTCATCGGGAGTCAGGAGTTTGACCAAGTCCGGCAGCTGGAAGTACTCAGCCTCCCTCTTGAGCCTCCCCTTCTCTGGGAAGTGGTCAGGCAGAACCACCTGCTTGTCCCTGAGATAGTCCAGAATATAGCGGAAAAGGAAACCATCTCTATCGATGAAGAATCTTCCCTTGGAGTCCTTGGCCAGATCGTTGGCTGTGTCTCTCTTTGGGGTGAACATTTTCCAGAGCAGAGAGTGAGGGGCGCCCACCAAGGTGGAGTGGCGAGTGAAGTAAACCTGGCCGCCCACGTTTAGCTCCACGACCTCCGGGAAGGAGTGCAGCCCAGTCCCCTGCTCTCGAGGAGGAAGGTAAGTCCTGCAGTTGCCACTGAGAGCCATTGTACTTTAAAACAGAAACCAGCAGCACGAAGCAGCAGGACTGTCAATCAGATCAAAGTGTAGAATAAGGCTCGCAACATTAAGGAGAAACAGGGGGGGACAAGGGAAGCAAGGAAAAACAGCCAAAAGGGTTTGTTTAAAAAAAAATCTGAATTGTCCATGAGTGACAGCGTGGCAGAAGTGGCTTATACCCAGAGCCACAGAGGCTGGACAGCAATCACTTCACGAAATGCAATCACACCATTAGATCTTCCAACAAAGCCATCGAAATCAAGGTCAAGCCAAGCCTGTGGTCATCCATAGGTCTGCCAAAAAGAAAACCAAAATAAGACAGAAATTATTCTTTTAAGCATCACGGAAGCTGCAACAGACAAAAGCAGATCAGTTTAGAAAGCCAAGCGAGATCTGCTAAATAGGGCTTTTTTTTTTTTTTTTGCAAGTTCTGTGCTTCTTTTTCACAACTCCTGGTCAATGGGAGGACTATATATGACTCCACCATTTAAAAGAAAACAGACTTTGTCTTTACAGAAACATCTAATTCAGGCATGGACATGAGGGAGCAAGAACAGTGAGTCTTACCTTGATTACAGTGAATGCACAGCTCTTGGAAAGGAAAGCAAAGCACGATTTGGAGACACACATGCAGGCACACCGAGCCCCGTCGGTCTCAAATCCGACCCCGGCAAGGGGCAGCGAAGGCAAGAAAAGTGCTCTCGGCAGCATCCACGGAGATCGCAAGAGTTAAAACCCAGTCACAGGAAAGTTAACGGTGGTGCGCGACGAGACAAACCAACACATATAGGGGGGAGAATTTAAAAAGAAATCATAATAAATAAAAAAAGAAGAAGAAAACGAAGGAAAACCCCCAGGAATAACTCCGACGCGGGGTGCGCGTTCGGGTGGCTCAGATGACTTGCAGAAAGCCCGCAGCCTGCGCTA
>NW_009719938.1:69357-69613 GCF_000703405.1 Apaloderma vittatum | reverse complement strand
CCGGGGGGCACGACGGCGTTGCGGCCCTTAGCCAGGCCGGCAGCCGTCCTTCTGCATTTGTGCTTCTTCCTGACAACGGAGTTCGCATTTAAACCTACGTTCTTTCTCTTTCGGAGGCCGTAGCTGCCTGTATCATCTCGAAATCCTAAGCTTCGTTTGCGTTTTATTAGCATCGCAGTCGTCTTTATTAGTCTTAGGCCTCGGAGCTGGTAATTTCTTATGTGCCTTTATTGCAGAGCTTGATGTTACCGGAGCC
>NW_009719938.1:37396-69326 GCF_000703405.1 Apaloderma vittatum | reverse complement strand
CTGGGAGGTGGGGCGGTGTGCCCGGAAAAGGGCTTGGCGCTGGCGCTCGGGTGATAACGTGGGATGTGTTTTGAGGTTGCTTTTTGACAGGAAATGACAGAGTCAGTAGCAGTTACTGTCCACAGATTAAACCATGGGCGGGGAGATAACGTGGGCGCCATGAAGGTGGAGAATATTTTGAATTAGGACCTCTAAAGCATCTGCTTGCTCCATGTTACTCCAGGCTAAATGATAGCAGCTAGATCCTGCTTAACATTGAGGTTAAATCTTATAACACGTGGGGCTGTGGCTTCTTTGAAGCTGAATAGTACTGCCTAGTGTCTGCACAAGATAATTAGAGGTAAGAAATAAAGAAGCACAAGTTTTTTGATTCATTTGATAGTATACAGATGACTTGGCCATCTAGGAGTTGTTAGTTGACCATCCTTACTCAGCTCTGCAGACGTTTTCTGGAGGTCATAGTAGTATTAATCAAGTGTATGCTTTGCTGAAGTTCTGTGGGAAAAAAAAAGTGTCTCTGGGATTATTTATTACATTAAAGAACACCCAGAGACTTAGTTAGGAATGAAACAGAGAGAGATGACCGAAGTCAAGCAGCTGTGTACAGTCTCGTGACTTGTCAGATGCCCCAGATCTGGCACAGCCTCCAGATGGCACAGGCAACTTGCTCTAGGAAAAATATGCCTTGCTTTCCCGGGATGGTGAGGCAGGCTTCAGCCATGGTGCCAGGAAGGTGGCATGGCTTGCATGGGAGTTCTGGAAGTATTGCTGTCCACCCGAAGTCCTGCCAAAATGTCCCCGGTGTGAGAGCTATGGTCGCACGGTAACTTAGCCGAATACTGGTTTGGCACTGGTGGAAGCTCTTTCGTTTCAGAATAAGGTGTAGAGCCCAGGCTAAATGCACTGATGGGTGAAGAAAACTTACCCATGGTACCTGAGAAAGATGGACTAACTTTTTTTCGTAGTAACAGAACAGATCCCGAGAGTCATCTGAAGTTCCTAGGCAATAATTAGCCTTGTGCTCGGTGTTATAGGACATTGAGTGATACAGTGGAGTCTTACGTGAGCTTGTCTAATGTGGGTGCTTGAATAGAGCATGGCCGAGATGCTGATGACTCCTGTGGCAGACAGTGTGAATGCTCTTTCGGGGCTGAGTGTGCTGACTACTTGCACTCAGAAAAGCTCTTAGTTGCTTCTTCAAGATCCACTTTCACTCCAGTGTGATAGTTTTCGGGATGTGGTTGGAGACCAGGCACTGCTGAGTTCATAGGGCTACAGCTTCTCTAAAAAGGCACGGGCCTCCTTGCTTTCTCTAGAGGCCTGTAATGAATATCATCAATCCTCAGTCAAAGTTTTGGTGAGTGTCACCTCTTAGGAATCTCAGTGTGAAAATTAAAAGTACAGCAAAGAAGCAGGACAGGAAATATCAATTATTTCAGTGGATTAAAGGGATAACTTTTTTTTTTTTGCGTTTATATGGCCTGCTTTCTATGTCTTTACCTCGCATGCACAAATCTAGGCTTCCTGCCCAACAACACTTTGAATTGTTGTTCAGGATATCAAACAAATTCTTACTAACTAAGTAGAAATAGTGGGGTGTAGCAGTGCTGCATGGACAACAAGATAGCATTCTGCTGAAATACCGCACGTCTGCACTGTGCGTTGACCACGTTAGATTGTTGATAGATGAGGAGGCCTTTGTCAGGAAAGACAAACTCTTTGAAGAGCACATCCTGAAGTATGTGTTTTCTCAGTAGGTTTGAAAAATGCCAAGACTGGTGCAGCCACTAACCGGGTTATACCATGCCGAAGGGTGTGATTCTTTTCGTTGTCATATTCTGTTAAAGCAACAAGGCGTTGACATACTGGAAGCCTAATAAACATGCTAAACACTACAGGCCATGTTTGCTGTGAGTGCTGAGTACAGTTACAGTCAAGAAGATTATTAAGGCTGGAAGGTATTCAGAAAGAGCGGAAAAAAAATGTCTAAATATAGGATGGCCGATTAAAAATAGTCATAAGTAATGTCTAGGTCACTGGAAAGCAATCAGCCAGAACTTAACAAAGCAGGAAGTAATGCCACCTTGCCTGGCATAGTGGCAAATCAGTAGACACATATTTTTGTTCTTTCTTGCTGCTTGCACCCTAGATCAGAGTTTCTGTTTGCCATCCAAATGACATAAGCAAATAGTCTGCAAGAAAAATTAGTTCTCTTTCAGTGTCACAGATTAGATGTCTCCACGTCCCTGGACAGTGAGGTAATTTGAACAAAGTCCATGACTTAAATGTCTCTTTTTGGTCTTTTATTATTCCTGAATGACAAAGTGCAAGGCATACATAACACAAGTATTGTATAGAAAATGGGGAGAAAAGAACTTCTCACTCTGGACCGTCAGAACACAGTGAGAGCTGTCCTCTTCCAAACCATCCTTCTTAGGTCTCATTGAATAGTAGATTTGGAGAGAAAACTAATGTTTTTTCCTAATAGCTTACATGAGTTTTTCTAGTTTGAAGTATGAAAGGGCAAAGCTTGTGTATGCATGAATCTGAAAACGGGAAAATAAACCTCTGTTAATTGTCTCAGTGAGGACTTGTCCTGCTTTCACTCAAGCCTGTGGCAAAGCTTCCAGTAACTGGAACAATGAGATCGAGACCTAGGACATCTTTCTGCCCTGAGAAATCGGGCCACTTAGGTGCTTATGTGTGCAGTGTCGTTGCATGAAGCATGGCTGCAGATGCCTGAGCATGCAGAAAATCAGCCCGTGTAATAAAAGCGAACCTGCTCTACCTTCAGCTTGACGGGCTCCATCGTGCCTCTGCCGAGTGGCGTTGTGCAGCGATACCTGCTCTCGTGGGGCAGCTGGCTGAGGCCCCTGCTGAAGGGCAGAGGCAGAGCTGGTCCCCACCTTTGTGGCCTAGGGAGGTGGCACGGCACCCACAGCTTGACGTCTTCCCAGAGCTTGGAGAGCTAAGAGAGCTTATGCAACACAAGCAGTGCGCTTTTTTCCCCTTTATCTCAGAGTGTTCTTTCCCTTACTGGTCAGTCTTTTTCAATTGCCGTTTACTTTTTTCATTTTTTTCCCATTTTTTTTTTGTTTGGCTACTCTCTGATCCTGTTTTCACTTCATTTTACTAGTGACTTCTTCCTTTTTCGCTCTTCTTTTTTTGCTGAAGCTATTAGTGTAGGGCAGATCAAATAATCTCAGGGTTAAAGCAGACCCTTGAACTCACAGTTGTTTAATGGATTTGTAATTAGGCCGTGTATCCCTGTGAGAATGGGCAGTCTGGGAATTTGCCAGGATTTATAGGGGGATTTAGTAGCCTACTAAGAGTTTCCAGACCTATTAAATTCCTAAAGAAGTTTTAAAGACACCACCGATTTAGGCAGGGAAAGATTCTGAACTGGAGCATCTCTAAATAGACATTAAAGTGAGAGATGAGAAGTAGAAAAATGCTTATTTTGCAGAGAATGAGGAAAAGTTTCAAAGACTTTATAATTTAAAGTGCATAAACAGATTTTCAAAATTATCTTGGTAACACAAGGCTGGCTTAAACTATATGATGTGTGTTTTCTCTGAGAATTTATATTTGTATATTTGATAAGACATGAATATTGAAATACACATTACCCAGGCATGATGTATGCGTACTGTAGGTGTGTATGACTGCTGCTACTTTCTGATCTTTGAATACGTAATCGTGTTTAAAAAAATCATGAAGTATTTGCTTTCCTTCATCCTACCTGTTTGCCATTTATAAGGTTTTGCGGCATTACATTTTTCAGTTTGGGGAGATCCGATAGTGTCTGTTAAATGCCAGCTTGTTTTATTATGAAGTCCTAGTTTGTTCTTACCTGTAACTGGGAAGAATTATGGACTTCTGTTGTTGTTTACTTTCCAGACAGGAAGGGCAAAATACATATAACCTAAAAATACTTTCCTCCTCCTGCTCCACGTCTCAGGCTTTGGATTAAGCTTTTGTCTTGGACAGGGAAGGGAGAGTAAGGGAAAGGCAAGGCAGAAAACTGATGGACAGTTTTCTCATAGTAGCACAAAACTGCTGGTTTTTCTTCCAGGTTAAATATACCGAACACATAACTAGCTTTCTTCTCTTTGTTCAGAGAGTACCCTGGAGAAAGACCACACAGCAATAAAAATTACTCCATTTACCTGTACAGCAAAGCGAGCGTAGAACTTTGTTTAAATTTGACCTGTTCAGATCTGTTTTCAGATTAGCAGTGGGTGACTTGTGAAATTGGATTCTAGGCTCAAGTTCCCTTTTTTAAAGCTGTGATGTGTATCAGCATCTCTCCAGACTGGTTTGGATCCATACCCGCATCTCCTGACTGCAGCAATCTGAATGGAGTTCTTGATGTTAAATTAGTTCGCTTCTGAGGAATGTTCAGGTCTTGCATCTTCAGTGAGTTCAAGTAAGCCTTGTTTAAATACAGGAATATAAATTCAGCTGTTTCTGTAACTATTATCTCTATTGCCTCCCCCGTTACTTGACTGATGGCATCCTCAGTACTAAAACCATGTGTTTCTGAAAATGCTGACTGTAGGGAGCAGTGGGATAAACAGAAAATACTAGAGTCTGCCTTGTGCCTAATAGCCTGGGGTTTATCTATCTGAAGAGGTACAGTGAACTCTTCTTCTCCTATTTACACAGCCTCAGAGCAGCTCTGTCACCTGCGGTAAAGTAATTCCATCGCAGTCTTTGGCATTACTTTGGATTTATACCACTAATCATCCAGCTTAACAGAGCAGAGTTTGGCCTTCTTTAAGTGATAGCAGCAGCAGGAGTTGATAGTTCGTTGTGTCACGCTGTGAGTTTTTAAAATATAATCAAGACTATCAATCTGAAGAGTTTCTGGAAAACAAATTTGTGGTTTAAACATCAAGCACAAACTGTCCCTTCCTCTTTCTTTGCTGAATTAGCTTTTGAAAGGCCAAGAGCTGCTGCAGAGATAACAAGGACTGAAGAATTTACAGCAGGTGGTACCAACTGTGCAAGTACAACTCCCAGCCAAAATAATCTGACACCCAGCTGTGGAGAAGCCTGGGGGATCAGAGAGTGACTCAGGCGGAAGCGAGAGGAGCGAATCTGGCTGAAGCACCGAGCCACTTCCAGAAGTGTGTTGTTATTCTCGCTCGCTCGGTGAGATAACCCCAGGGAATGCCATGCTAAAATGAAAAAGGACTTCTGGTTTGTTGACTCCTTACACACACTGCCTCCCTAGCCAGAAAGAAACAGCGAACAGCAAGTACAGAGTGCTCTGCCTGATGGTGAAGGATGCCCAAGAGCGGAAGAAACTGGTGGGTTGACGTTGGAGGCACGGCTGTCAGTGCTGCGCCGCAACACAGCCCTGCTCACTTGGAACTATTGAAGGAGTTCAGGGGAAGTCTCGGAGCCAGTTCCACCACAGCCCCTGCCTTGCAGTGGGGGATCGGTAGCTGGAATCACTCCCAGCTGGGAGACAGGCGCACACACGGAAGGTTGTGCAGGTGCTTTTGCGTTATTTTGGTGCCTGCCACAGGCCTACAGTGGAGAAATAGCTTAACAGGTTTAGAGCTCTGCTTCTTCCCTGATGGTGGTGATGATGAGTCCCGTGGCTAGAGAAAACTAAACATTATTGGAAGGTCCTTTCCAACTCAAACCTTTGTATGATTCTGGGAGGCTGTGATTAGTCAGAGCAAATCCTGATATGTTATTTTTATGGAGCACAATGGTGCTTAGCTACTTTGGTGATTCTTGCTTCCTTATCACTGTGTGTGAAGGTCTAGAAAATGCACTTGTTTAAGTTTCTTTGTGTGAAAATTGCAACATTCATCTTTCATTTCTGAGGGCTGGAGATTGTAGTATCTATGTTCTGAAAACTCTCATGAAATCCAGTAATGTGTGTGTTTTCATAGGCCTGTAAGTGTTTCTTGTTTTAGAATATTGTTACAATTACAATTTGAACTTCACTCCAGCAAGAGTTCCTCTGAAAAATATTCAGAAATGCTCAGAACCGAGTTCTCCATATTTTCATACTTTAAAGAAGTATTTCTGATGAAGCTGCTCTTGATTTATGTGAGCAAACAGAGCAAAGTAATGATTATACAATAATGCAAGTCCTCACTAAGCGCATAGCTAGCTCGTTTCGCTTTGTTTCTCCTTTTTCTGTGTATATGGTTTTACAGCATTCTGGATCCTTTTGCAATTTTAAAAATAGTTTTCTCCAGCTAGTGTTCCCTCCTTTTCTTTGGTAGAGGGGTGGTGCGTCTCTCCAGCAGTCTGTACTTTCTGTGCATGTTCCCAACCAAGCGCAAAAGCTGAAGGCTCACGGAGTGGAAATCCACACTTGCCCTTTGGGAGGGTCCTGTGCAACCTCTGCCAGGCAGCCAGAGAAAGAGAGCTCGTTTGGGAATTTGTCCCCCATGCAAAGTAGCATAAATAAACCTCTCATTACACGCTGAGATTTCAGCTGTTTCCGTTTGCAGGTTATTATTTCCTCATAGAGAGGTTTCTTTTACCCTATATTCAAGCTTTTCTTGACAGTTTTAGTAAATATTGTATTTGCTTATGCATGATTTACAGATTTACATGTTATTTAATGTTTGGGCAGATTAGTTCAAACTGTATGATACGTGTTGTGACATTATTCATGGTTTTTCACTGACTGCATGATCTAATGTTTCTAAGTTACATTTGTTTCCATGTAAGACAAAAATTATTTGTCCTCAGCATAATCAGTCTTATTATTAATTTTTGGTTACAGATGGGAATTTGCTTTTACTATGTAAATACAGATCTACTCTAATGAGGAAAGCTGTGCCAAAATAAATTCACAAGAGTGTTTGTAAATATTTATTCCCACTTTTTTCCAGATTTTGTCTGCCATATGCTCTGAAACACTATTCACATACTCTGCTGTATCTTGCATAGCTTGATGTTGGGTATCTTGGAAAATCATCTTAGTTGATAAGGAAGGCAGTAATAAAGAAAAGATATTTTGCCTTTTATCTCGTGGGTGGGTTTGGGATTTTTTTATACTGTGTCTCCTGTGGATATTGGTTTCTTAAGAAGCTGTTAAAGGCAGTTGATTCTGCTGGGGTGAGAAATGTGTCTTCTATAGGACCAGCTAGGTAGAGTGAGATTAAAATTTGAAGTGTGTATGAGACAGAGCTTAACTGTGTGCTCACCTGATCTGTCTTGGGTTTCAGTTTTACTGTTGTTGTTTTTCTTCTGATGAGCTTGTCCTCCTGGAAGAACCTTGCTAGTGTTCACATAAACTTTGGAACATTCTATAATAATGGTGACATTGACTCCAGCTTCCCTCTTGCCACGGAATTTAAAGCTCGGAAGACTCATGGATTTTGACAGGGGTAGCAAAATCATTGCCAATACAGCCATCTTAATATTTCAATTATGTGGAGATTAAAGGATAAGATTTCTCAGATGTTTTTGCTCATAATGATTAAGCCAAAAAAGGTTTTCATTATCTTTCATATGATTTAATGGGGATTAGAGGGAATAATCTAAATTTGTTTGGGATTTAAAAATTAACTATTTCTGCTGGCAGCCTTTTAGGAGATTAGAGATTTGAATCATCTGCTCTCCAGTTAAGGTTTTTGTAGTTTTTTAAGATGAATTCTGAGTTTGCAGCTTTAGTTATTTTTAAAATACCGACCAGTGATACTTGGTTTTCAGTTTTCTTCTCATTTTGTGGTGGAGCAGCACAGTAAAGTTTCCCAGCATGGTTATAATTAGTCCTCTGTGCCAGGATCTAATAAAATAAGAATATACCTGAAGTATATTTTTTTGAGCTGAGATAAATAGAATACTTAGAAGACAATGAAGAGGGGAATGTGGATATGTGAATATGTGATATTTTTCCAGTGCCATTAAGGCTCAGGAACAGGTGTAGTTCAGTGTTGTTATTCCTCTTCTTTGAGCTGTGTTTGTCCCATGCACAGTTGCAGCTGAAACTCAAAAGATTTAGATGTTCTGAAATTTCAAAAGTTCTGTCGAAGTTCTCTCTGAAGTTCTGAAGTTTTAAAAGTTACTTTGCTGGACCATTTGCTAAGTTTAAAGAGTTCAGTTGCTGCTGCAAGAAAAACAGCTCGATTAAATAAATAAACACCCGAGGAGATGACACCATTAATAGGTTTTCTAAAAGAAAGCTAATGAGTATGTTTATTGCATTTATTGCAGCTGAAAAAAATCACATGGAAAATGCCCGTCATAGTAGATGCTTTAGTTACAATCGTAATGGGAGTGTTCACCTGGTGAAGGTGTGACCCGCCGTGTTTGTGTGTATCTGCTCTAATGGAAAACTGCACTAGTCCCCTGCTCTGGAACTGTGACTCCCCTGGGGCTGCTCAGATGATCTCTGAGGAATAACTTAAAAATAGTGTGTTAAAAGGAACTCCTGGCGCATTGCCCGGTTAAATACCAATAGCCTTCCCGAGTGATAGCCAAAGTAAGATGCAAGCTGGAAACAAGTGGAAGCTTGTGAGGTTTTGGAAATAGAGTCACTGTTACCCTTTGTTTTGAAACACTATTTTGTTATCCTTGCCAGAAAAAGCCTTCCTCCATTGTAGCCTTTGTGAAATTCTGCAGGGGCACTGTATAGCACACGCAGACACAAGGACAAAGTTGCCAAATAGCCAAGTCAGTGGTGGTGGGCAGAGGTATCCTTGAGGTCACCGGGAGCTGAGTGCCCAGAAGTTCTGAAAACAAAATTTCAAAGTTTGCAGCTATTGTTCACCGTGGGTTTCAGTATATTACCTTCATATTCAGCATGACACACAGCTGAAGAGCCTTTGTCTGTGAGTTTATCTCGGCATGCAAGCATTTCTGCAGGACTGCTGTTTTTTCCCAAGTTATTCTCACTTAGGCTCTTTGCTTTTTTACAGTAAAAAGCAGCAGTGCAAGGATATTTGAGATCTTTTAGAAGTTTCTAACACAGCATATACTTCTGCCATTTGTTTTTGTATCTTATTTAAGATGATGCAATTTAACATGCTAGAACTATCCTCTGCCAAAAAAATTCAGAGTTTCTGGATTTGGTAAAGAGGAATTTTCTCTTGTTATCTGACAGGGTATGTTCAATCAATGTTTTTGTTTCCTAGAGCTGGAGCCGTTTATAGTACAAGTCCCACCTGCTTTCCATTAGAACTTGAATGCATAAATTATTTACATGCTTTTGGAAAAAATCTAGGCTATCTTTTAAATTCTTCCTCCCCCTTAATGCATCAGAAAATGGGTTTAATTAGGGCCCTATGAACATACGGGCTCTTAATCAATGGTCTGCCATTCCTACTAGGGGTTTTTTCCCATGTGTTCTGCTGAAATGATGCATTTTAACTGACTGCGAGTTGACCATGTATGAGGGAATAGTGGAATGTTGTCTGAATGTAGATGGAAGATATTTGAACCCGTCCGAGAGCAATGCCTGTGGTTAAACAGATGCTCTGAAACATGGAGCACTGCCACAATAGTATGACTGGCTGGTGAAGGACGTCCCTGTGTGATAAAATCCTGAGTCACTTCATATTAGAAAAATGAAGACTGGGAAGCAACCCCAAGCCCATTAATGGTGTATCTTCAAAGCATTTCTGGGATAAAGCCCATTAAAGAATTATCGTCAAAGCGTGTAAGGCATAGTTGGAATCAAAATGTGAGTACTTGATCTCAGAATAAAATTCTAAGAAGTTTTTAAGCAGGAAGGGTGGTTTGAGGCAGGAAGTGTGGAATGTAGCTGCCCAACCGAAAGGAGTCCAAAACTTAAAAGCTGAGTCTTAAATCAACTAGGACAGACTGAGGAATTAGCTCTTACTTATTTGAAATCCACTGATGAATTAATGACATGGGGTTTTAGTGATTTTTCTGCATACTCTAGATACAACTGTTAAAATACTTAATCCCTTGCCTCTTTCCTGGCGGTATGATTTTGAAGTAGCTTTTTTCTATCTATTACCTGAAAAAAAACAGTCTGAGAACCCTCACAGAGCAGGACCAAGACACAACCGTCAGTTTTCCTTCTCTCCAGTGCCGAAGTTTCCTTCTCTCTGGTGTCTGCAGCTCTCGCTGAGCAAGGTCCTTCCACTTCTGAAAGCCAGAGCGGCTTTCCCTGTCCCCTGGTGATGCTTGGTCATTCATCAGAGATCCGACGTGCACAGGGTGGCTCCCACCTGTCTCATCCGATTCCGGGCGTTGGCTCTGCTTAATCACTTCTCACTTGATGTTCATTTGTGCATTTATGTATATTATTCATTTATATTTTCCATGCACATTTCATTTTATTCTGGAAACAAGCTGTGTGGTTGCTTAAAAAGCAAAAAGCGAGGTTCGCGTGGAGAAAAAGGGTGAGAAAGGATGAGTAGTCTGGCAGGTTACAGCCCTTCCTCAGTAAGATGGAAGGAATTCTGAGAAGTGCTTCTCTGTATCACATATTAAAATAAATATGTAAACTGCCATTTCTGTATTGCAGCTTCCACCAGATGAAGAGAATACTTTTCAAAACCCTTTATTCTTGTTACTAAATACAGTAAAGTTACTCATTGTAGAGGTGGAACATTAAGAAACTAAAGAAAACAAAACAGTGGCTGCTTTGGAAATCTGACTTGAGTGTTTCCATTCTTTCTCCTCCTAACATTCTATTTATGTATGTTGGAATACCATCCAGTCTTTCGGTACTGTCTCGCCTAGGCCATAAATAACACTTTTTCTTCAATGCTGCTATGTGTGTAGTATGGACCACTTTAGCAGTATCAGTAAATTGAGAGTTTTTCATAGGTAAAATACCTTCAAATCTCATTCTTTGCAGTACCCACTTAATCCATTGATGATGTCCTGATGTGGCTACACTAATAACTTTTCAAGGTAATTCAGTGCGTAATGTCTCCTGCAAAGAAGAGATGTGATGGGAGGATAGGCCAGTTCGTTATGGTAATGGAGCTTTTCTCGGCTGTGCGATGACTGCAGCAGCAATCCCACTGAGCAGCACGGCAGCGGGAGGGTGGGGAATATCAGCTGTACCTCCTGAGATCTAACAGGTACATCTGAATGTACTTAAACTTCAGTCTTTATAGAAGAGAGAAAGATGATGTGCCCACAAGGAAGAGAGTGGGGTTGCTTGATGAGCTTGATTGGGGTGTGCTGGAAGATATATCTGTCCTGTTAAATGTGGTTTGCTTCGATGTGACTTTTGGGGGGAATTTACAGAGCTTGCATTGGGGGAGTACGTCTAGGAAACTTATCTCTTTAGTTTTTCTTCAAAACAAGAAAACCTAGCAAGGCTGTGTCTGAGCATGGTGATGTTTCCACACTCTCAGTTCTAGCTTGACCACAGGTCCCGCAGGTGAGCGGGAAAGTAACCTGAACCTCAGGGAGATGATACGTCAGGTGATAACTGCACTCCAGAAAAGAGGGAATAAGGGTTTCCTAATGAAAAGGTGTTTTGCAGGTAGATTCGCTTAACAGACTATTTTGTCTCAAGTATTTTGTGTTGGTGTACTGATGTATTAGCATCCGTCTCTCACTGATCCATGCTTTGTAAGTGAATTGGACTCCACGGATTGCACGTAAAAAGCCAGTTGTATTTCCTTATAGCCGTAAGCCTTCTTGCCAAGCTACTTGTATTATCAGGTGTTTCAAGCACAGTTACTGGACTCTTCTCCAGGAGATGAGTGAGTAATTTTTTGAAGATTTTGGATGCAAAATAGGCCCAGTGGAATGTGAAGTAAGTGGTATCTGTAGGAGAAATGCTTATACAGCTGAGAAGCTGTTTAAAATTTTCTGTATAAAAACTCTGAGAGAAAAAAAGAGAAGTAGAATCTGGTGTTGCTTATTGTAAAATTTGAGCAATATAAAAAATACTGAACTTCATAATCTATCTCCATCTCTGCCATTCCTCATGAGCCCACTCACCTAAATTAAAGGTGCTGTCTATGTAATTTGAATATATCTTGTTATAATAGAATCTGCTCTTTGCTGTTCTTAGGTTTAGCAACTGTAATTTAGATTTCATATTTCCATCTGAAGTTAATTGTTATTCTTCATAGTTCAGGAGAAGCTGCCAAAAGATCCCTAATCAAGAGAACTCAGAAGCGAAATTATGCTTCTTGTCAGTTAATCTAAAATTTTGTGCCAGTGTTCAGAAGAGAT
Organism: Apaloderma vittatum; assembly: GCF_000703405.1. Classification (NCBI taxonomy): domain Eukaryota; kingdom Metazoa; phylum Chordata; class Aves; order Trogoniformes; family Trogonidae; genus Apaloderma; species Apaloderma vittatum. The sequence goes on along the minus strand of NW_009719938.1, from coordinate 57,173 downwards.
CCATCCCATAAGCGAGAACAGTATTATTTCTTTGGGGGAAATTAGTGTATATATGAAATAAGATTTTTTTGAGTGAAAATTTCTTCTGACCAAAAGCCACAATACTTTGCTTTTGCTCCTACTGTGTTAAAATTGTGCACTTCTGGCAACCATTCAAATATATCTTCCCGACATAGTGATTTACCATACACATTTTTTCCCAGAATAACAGAGACAGGGAATAAGAAGTGTTATTTTAAGACACGAGGGGAGAGAGAAAGAAATACTGAACTACACAGGAGTTAAGGAAAATACTCGTGCGGTACAGTGCACACAGAAAACAAATCCAAAGTGTGGTAGCCAGTACTGGCACCCACCAACGAAATCCAGGCCTACTTTATACATGAGCAGGACTGTGTTTGCCCTGATAACGGGCTCCACGCCACGGAGAAAATAAAAAGCTGTCAGGCATCCACAGACTCAGGCAAACAGATGCCTCTGCCTTCCTGTGGTATGTTCTCAGTCACCTTTGTTACAGCGTCGAGCAGTCACAAATTCATGACGGGCAGGATGGATTTAAAATGTAGGAGTTCCACATTGTCTCCAAGGGTTAAACATGAACAGTGCTTGATAGGAGAGTAAATAATAACAAGGAAGCCCCAGATAATGAGATCTTCTGGCCATTATTAACTTGAACTGATTTTTAGCAGCTACTTAACGTGGATTTGAAACTTTTTCCTGTCAATCTTAATGAAAGATCAGAGCATTGATCCTTTTCAGTGCCACAGTGGCTTAATATGACGGATGCCTGAAAATCTTAATGAACTATTTAGCATCAGAGTTCAGAAACCCGAGTGAAAACCAGTTCTGCAGATACTGTTGACTACTAGTGGGGAATGCAAAGATTTCAGAAAAATCAATGTCAGACTTCAAAACTAATTTGAAGTCTTAAACTAAATGAAATCTACTTGATGCTGTTAGAGAAAGTCAAAATTCCTTTTGATGCCCTTCCATCTTTGTTCAGATTACCTCTCAGTGGGGCATGGCGGACATTGAGATTGCAAGCATGGGTCGTTATGGCTCCAGAAAGGCCAAACAGAGAATTCTTTCCCTTCAGAGAACTCTATCAAGAGCTGTTCGTTGTGATACATAGCTGTGTTGTGGTTTTCTGCGGTATTCTGTCTCCATCTGACAAATCACAGTACCTAAGACTGATGACATTGGGTCTAGGATTGCAGAAAGTTCTTTTGCAGATACTTGTATTTTGTCAAAGCAGGGGGAGGTGCAAGGCAAATTGAAGCTGTTCTTAGTGCAAGGAGTAACTCTTAAAAATCCCAAAAGATAGTGCTGAGGCAGCACAGAAGTTCTGGAATTATTCTTGTGGCATGTAATCTCCTAACATCACCAGGCTGAGAGAGGAGCCAGTGCTCAAGTTTCTGTGGAGCATCTCTGTTGGGATGGCTTTTGTCTATGTGTTCATTCAGTTCATTCAGCCACACAAGAGCATTTCTGATGTGTTCAGGCGTTGTGAGATTTTATGTAGCTGCATTTCCAATTTTATTTTCTCACCCAGTGGACGTTGTAGTGTAGGGTACATGACCTCACTCTCATAGGGTGTTGCCTGATTTGGCCTGACTCTGCATGGCTCACTGCATCCCGGCTTGGCCCGACTCGGCTCTGTTCGACTGACTTCGCTCAGTTTGACTTGACTTGTTTCACTTCAGCCTGGTTCGACCTGGTTCCCTTCAGCTCGTCTCTGTCTGCCTTCACTGCACTCATCTTGGCTTGGTTTGCCCTGTCTCATCCCAGTTTGACCCAACTCTGTTCAGCTTGCTGCAGCCTGGCTTAGCTTGTCTCAGCTTGGCCCAGTTTGGCCTGGCTGGACTTGGCCCAGTTCGCAGCAGCGCAGCTCATGCTGGTTTGACCGGGCTTGACTCAATTTGTCCTGACTCTGCTTGTGTCACTTCAGCCTGGCTTGGCCCCTTTTGTCCCGGCTTGGCTCAGGTCAGGTCAGCTTGTCTCAGCTCGCTGTAGCCCGGCTTGGCTCGGTTTGGCCTGTGTTTGCTGCAGGCAAGCGGCATCCTGGCCTGTGTCAGCACTAGCACGGCCAGCAGCAGGGATGCGGTCGTGCCCCTGGACTCGGTGCTGGTGAGGCCACAGCGGAGCACTGTGCTCCATTCTGGGCGCCACAGTTTAAGAAAGACATCGAGGTGCTGTCCCTTGTGTGCCTCCTGTTCTTCTGGGCGTTGCACAGTAACTCTTGCAGCTGCTGCAGTTTTGTGGCTACTGTTCTGTTTGTTTGGCATGTGTACTGAAGATACCGCAGCAGCGTGTTTATACTTGCCCTGCATATTGCACGCAGTTAGAGTGAGTGATAACCCCCCTTTCTCTATATCTGATGGTCAAACTTGGCAGTACCACTATGACTTTGCTGCCCGACAGCCAGGCAAAAAGACACAGCAACGTCGTTTTTGAGGTGGATATTCCTGCGGCATTTTGTGGTTCCTGGGGAAAGACCCAGAGTACAGGTTTTGGCTGCTATATACCTATGTTTTCTCTACTGCAGAGGACAAGATTTAGTTGCAACTATTAGTTCTTTACTTCTCCAACTCTTGCACCAGAGATACTTGAATCAGTGCTTTTGTGTCATTAGAAGTAGGTGCCCCAGTTAGCAGCCTTAACTGCCTTGCTCAGTTGTTGAGGTGAGTTCATGTCCTAGTGAAGATTCTGCAAATAGTACATTAGTTTCAGACAAACTGAATGAAGTGTCTCAATTCCCACACAATACATTCTGCAATATGTTTGCTAATGCAGAATTGCCCTAATATTGAGCTAAACGCATTGCTTCGTGTTGCAGGGTTACTCAGACTTGCTGTACAATGTGTGAGGAATGGTGAAATGCAGTGTTGAAGCAGAGTTCTCCGTCAGTTTTCACTAGTGACCTAGTTGTGGCTAGTGTCTGAAAACAAAAACACGAATCACAAAATATGATTCTTTTGCATGTGTCTGAATAAATGCAGGTGTTTGGCAGCAGGAGTCTCACAGACCCCAAGCATACAGCCACAACAGAACATCTTTTGTTGAGCAATAAACGAAACCGTATTCCTTGCATGTGCACCAGATGGGACAGCTGCAGCTGGTGTGGATGTGTTCTAACCGGGGCGATTGTTCAGAAGGAGGAAGCAAATGCTTTGCCCTTTTTCTAGGTGCTTCAGAACGTGTGTAGCCGTGAATGGCAGCTCTGCTTTGTGAGCGCTTGCTTAACGTAGAACTTGGAGCAGTACGAGGGCTCGATGCTCCATTAATGGGAGAGGAAGTGTTGAGTTTGTACAGCACACATACTTCGCAGCCGCTCGCCCTAATCTGCAGCCAGAATAGGGCTTTAAACACCCGCGGTGTCACCCTTCTGGATGGCTTCTTGTAGCGTTCCACACTGCCAGCATTTAAATCGATTTTGCCTTGAAATACAGGTTCACTGTGGTGTTTTTGTGCTTTTAGTAGTTGAAACCGAAGTCTTTTTCAGATCTTCTGTTACTTGAAACGTTGAAGAAGGCACAGCCTGTCCTCTTTGTCTGGGTGTTGATATCCAGCTGCTTCAGCTGTGCAGTGCCGAGGTTACTGTTGTGCACAGCAGTGGTGTCCAACCTCGGGTTTCCTGTGGGCCCCATTCTTTAAGAACGCCCGGTGGGTGTGAATCATGCCCGGCCTCTCTCACGTGGCTGGATTTGTCTCAGCGTTCGTAGTTCCGAAAGGTATTGGCATAACCTGGCTCCCATCAAAGTTGGTGATAAAACTCCTTTTGAATCCGAAGAGGTAGCAGAATGAGCCATGACCCGAGTGCTTCAAAATCCTCCTGGCTGCAGGATTTTGTCTGTGTTAGCCCTCCCACTCCTTCCACTTAGACAGTTTTAACAGTGCTTTCTAAAAGAGCGTTTGTTTGTTTGGTAGAGCAAATATTCCCACAAAGTAGACCCTGAGGTGCCACTGTGGGAAGTAGCAGTGACTGACGTGTACAGAAGACGACTGTCCTAGATTCTCATTATTAGAAATCTTGTTCAGTCAGAAAGTTTATTTTGTTCGTTTAAAGCACTGACTTACTAACAGATTGCAATCAGCCCAGGAGTGGTATTTTCTCACTGGAAATGGGTAGCTGTTCGTACTCAGTCAGAAAACTAGGAGCTCTGTTTGGTTTATTAACTTTTGCTTGGTGACTTGGTGATTAATTTGTAAGCGATTCTTCCACTGTACTTTTTTTCACATGAAAAGACAGTTATATTAATAAAATTGATATGAACACCGTGGTGCTAGATTTTTGTAAAAAAATAGACAATCCATTTTTTTCAACTGGTATGGTACAGTCATATTTATTCAATTTATGCAATTTAATTGATGGTAGATTTTTTGTTTTTCAAAGGCAAAATAGACTTTAATATATTGGGGTGGATTTCCATAAAGTCCAAAGCCCAAGGCTGCACAGAAATATGCTGAGTTTTCATGTGCTCACCACATTTCCATGCACAAAGCGAACTAATTGTTTGCATGTTTTTCCTTGGGGCCTTGTGCTTCTGTTTTAAAAGGAGGGAGCCTGACTTTCTTTTATCTTAGGAATGCCTGTAGATCACTTTGACTCCTGCAGCTCGTGTTTGCTGTGGGGTAGTAAAGACAGTGGGAAAGTCAGACATTAGACTCTATTTATGCGCTGGGACTGTAACAGAGCCCAAAGGTAGGACAGAGACTTGTTTCGGCAAGTTCGTAGCGCAGTTGTAGCCAGGCTGAACTCAAGCTGCCAACAAAGCTACAGATTTGGACCCCTTCAGACTGAAAATAGGGAGAAAAATCTGTAGCGAGGGTCGAACCAGCGATACTGTTCCTGTAGCCAAGCACATTTTATCTGAGAACGTAACCAAAGGTTTCTCACTGTGGCCCCAGGGATTTTCGCTCTGGTGTCTGGAGGGCAGTCAGCCTCTGAACTAGCGTAGGTGTTTGTGGTTTCTTGGCGTTTCTTAAAATACAGGCATAGTCTGTCCTAACTTGTATCTCAGAGTATGGCCAGAAAAGCTGATAAAATAGACCAAGTGTTCAAGGTTGAGATAATTAATTTTGCAAATGTAGAAATGGGAGCGTAAGAATTGTTACTCTGTTTTGGACTGGGTTCAGCACAGAGTATGGCTGAGTGGAAGGACAGATCCTGGTATTTTTTAGTTGGTATTTAAAATTGAATAGAATCATAGAATGCTGGGGTTGGAAGGGACCTCTAGAGATTGAGTCCAACCCCCCTGCCAGAGCAGGGTCACCCAGAAACGTGTCCCAGCAGGGTTGGAAAGTCTCCAGAGCAGGAGGCTCCACACCCTCTCTGGGCAGCCTGGGCCAGGGCTCCGGCACCCACACAGGGAAGGAGTTTCTCCTCAGGTTGAGGTGGAACTTCCTCTGTTCTAACTCAAACCCATCTTTCCTTGTTCTATTGCTGGGCACCACTGAGAAGAGATTGTCTCCTTCCCCTTGACCCCCACCCCTCAGATATTTCTCTACTCGTTAATCTGGGCTGGGAGTCACCTTATCTCTGGGGGTATCCGACACTGCAATGATATGGTTGAAGCCAGGTCATTTCTCTTTGCTCTCAACTTTGTTCATGTTAGTACTCTTGTAATTACTGTCACAGAGTGCGCTTTGCTGAGCTAAGCTGTGATATTCTTGAGACTTCTGCGTGCTTAGACTTGTTTCTGCTCACCCATCAGGTGAATCATAGCTCAAACTCGAGGTATGCACACTCCAGCCTTTCCCTGCTGACCTTGACCAGCACGGAAATGGCTCTGGTGGGCTTGGCTGCTGGAAAGCAGCAGTTTGAAGGAGAAGGTCTTTAGTGTAATAAACCTGCATATCCTGTTGCTTCTGATAGCATATGCCACTGAGAAATAATGATGTGGCCAAACTGCCCAAAGACTATGTTAGTATTTAACTACCCTCACTGCGCACAGGGTTTTCCAGTGTTGGCAAACAAAGGTGGTTCATGTGTGGGCCATGGAATTCATAATTCAATGCAGATGCTCCACGGTTGTGCCTCACCAGTAGGAGAGTGTGGTCTGAGTACTACATCACGGAAAGCAGAACGTGTCATCAGAGAATGCGCTGCATTCCGAGTTATATCCTGAAAGTTGAACTTGGCAGGCAGTTTTATGAGGTAACTGGAGGAAGGTAGAGGCCTATAAAAGAATGCTGACATGTGGATTGTGTTTCAGCAGGCACCCCTGGCGAGAGACATTCAGTTCCCAAGCTTTTGAGACGTTGTGGAGAAGGAAAACACACACAACTGACTTAGAAGCTTCCAGCTACATGCACCGGTTATGGCAGTACTTGAATATAAATTCCAGTTCTAAATTCAAGGGCGAGAACAATCCTGAAATTATACTTGCGCAAGCTGATACAATCAGTGCATTTGATCTGGTAGGAAAGAATTTCATGCAGATTGCTGAAATAAAGCTAACTCTCCAACGCTCCAAGAAACTGTCCCTTCAAAGTCTCACTGCAGCTGGAAAGCCCTGAGCCACCAGAGCCTTCCAGTTTGGGTAGCTGCGCACTAGTCGCCATCTTGCTGTTGGTCAGGAGGTTACAAATGAACCGTTGCCTGAATCTGGTTGCCTTCATTACTGGATGTTATTGGAAGTGCAAACCTAATATCCACATTAGCTGGAGGAAAGAAAACTCTTGCTGGTTTCCTTTGACAGTTCATCTTTTAGTTGCCATCTGGTTGCTGGTATCAGGAAAAAGCATAGTTTCCATCAGGAAAAACTTTTTTTTTTTCCCTGTAATGAACCGCAGTGTCTTTATTATGTGCCTCTGATTAATTGAGTGAGAGGTGAGACCTGTAGGATTCTTGGTTCTTTTTTTTTTTTGGTATTAGATGTTTTTATTAGGAGTGGCCTGTTGCCAGTTTAGCTAGTTGTACAAGAGTAAGAAACAGTTTGCATGCCATGTCCGTGTATGTTGTATTGGGGTTTAGTATTAATCCTGGCTCTGCTGCTCATAGAAAGCTCACTGATGTGCCTGCTAAAATCTGCAATACATCAAAAAGTCTCTTACTTCTAGTATCCACTGGTGGCTGGTGGTGCCTGGATGTATCCGAGGGAAAAACTGTAGAGTCAGAGATGGAAGAATTCAGTCAGGATTCAGGAATGGCCCCTTGAGAGAGAGAATTGTGTTTAAATAATGTAGTAATTGATCTGAGAAAACTGCAGGCTAATCACTATGACTTTTTTCTTGGATTGTAAAGTTTAAACTCCTCTCTCAGTTACATGGATGGTGCCAGATTATGCACCTCTCTTTCTTCCCACTCCCGTTGTTACCTTCTGTGGCTCCAGTGGGTTTTTTCTATTTATTGTCAACTGGTGATCTCACTTTACGTGGAGGAGGGGCACATGCTCCCTCCCTCCTTCCCTCCCTCCCTCTGTCTCCCTCCCCAGTGCTCTCTGGCTCCAGAGAATTTGTCTGTTAATCGTTATTATGGCTCCCCTGTGTACTCCTGCAGCCTTTCTCTTAGCTCCTTTCTAGCTACATTTCCTCTTGCCTTTGCTGTCTCTTTCTATGCATTTACATATGCTGAAAAAGTTCCCCAGCCCTGCTGCTGTTAATGTTTATACAAGCTGGTTCACGTGAACGAAATTAAGATGTTGTTTAGCCAAACTGTCTCACTGCACATTTTAATTTTCTAGATTTATGATAGAGAGCTGTGGCTGAATCCCATTTAAAAAACTTTGGGGATTTTTTTCCTGTAAGTGCGAAATGATATAAACCCTTGGAAGGACAGAGAGATCTTATCTAAAGCAGTAACAGTAAAATCTTATGCCCAAGTTCTGTGGTCAAACCCCAGATCCCAAGGTGATGGCGTTGGCAGACTAAGTTACGACACAGTTGCCTCCCACTTCATGCGAAATACAGTTGCGACTGGTAGTGACGCAGAGTAGACAGACCCATCTGTAGGGGAAGAGTAACATAGTCAGAACACTACAGGACTGCGGGACATGAAATGTAATTCTGAGAAGTTTTTGAAAAGGAGTGTGTGTTCATTAGATGTCTGAAAATAATACGTGATCCTTTAGACATGTTTTGACCTTAAGAAAACTCTTGTGAGCTGCTCAGTGAGATGGGGAAGGCATCACTTTGTTATCTTCTCGTACCAGATACAAAATCCATGTGACCTTGTACTCTCAGGTGAAGGTAGGCAATTTATCACTGAGGAGGATCACAATTTGAGCTTTTCTTCCAGGTTGTGCTTCTCTGCTTGTCACCGTGGGGACTAAAAATGAAGGCATTGAAAATGGTGCCACTGATTTTTGTCATTGACATAAAGGAATACTCTGTCCAAACTGCTTTTCAAGGTGCCATTGATTTCTTTAACAAAACCTTGCTTCTTATCTGCAGAGACTGTTATCTGCACTTCCATGACTTCAGCGTTACAAAGCGGTGTTTCATCGGCAAAGCCACCTCTAACAATATCTGCTTGCGTGTGTTGACAGCTCCATATTGAAGCGAAAGGCGCTGTGAATAGGCTGACATAGATTCTGACACTCTGGATAGGATTCACAGTTTTCTGCCTCAGTGATCTGTAGTTAAAAATAAACTCAGAACTGACTGACAGAGATGGAAATGAAAGGTTACTGCAACATAGCTTAATTAGTCCAGTTTAGTTTAGCATAATCTAAAAAGTTGAGGATGAACCAAGACGACGACAGCCCAGCTTGCCTTGGAGCAGCGTGTGCTGCCGGAGGCCGCGTGCCCCGCGTACCTGGTTCCTGTCCGCCTGGGGACTGACTGCCCTTGCTGGGCCTGGCAAGGATGGCAGGTGTCAAGGGTTAGGGCAAACGCAAATAAAAAGGTGGGAGATTGTTGCCATTTTTATTAGCAGGAGGCAGTAAAACCGTGTTGCTTTCAGTCTGTAGCTCGGAGAAGCACAAGGAGGAAATTGGTTTCCAGTTGCTCCTGCGACTCCCGGGAAGCTCTTCCTTTCCGGCTCACGGAGCTGGGGGGAGTAGCCTCACCCTTGAGATCCACGTCTGCAACAGCAATTCTGCAATCTTGTGGCAGGGTCTAGCAAGGCAGAGGCTGTGCAGGGGTCGGGAAGCACTGCAGCTGGATTCCTCCTGACGCTCATCTCCTACGCAGCGCGCCGTTACCTGTGAGGCGTCTTTTCGTTTAAATTTATAGCTGGGTCCAAAGAGGCACGGACGGGCAGTGACTTAGATGTCCTAGGCTGGATCCTCAGTCAGAGCCCTCCTCTAATGCATTTGGTAGCCAGGAGGACAAAAACGTTTTGTTCCTTTCCTCTTTCCTTGCACCCTACAATGAATGTAGGGAAGGAAGAGGACAAAGATTGGGTACAAGTTAAGTTTTTAAGGAAATGTGAAAAAGAAATGAACACGTTTTTCATGGCTTCTCCAGTGTGATTTTGCAGAAAATGCAGTGAATTAGCGTTTGATGTACTACTTCTTTCTGCATAATAAAATGTAAAAAAAAAAATAAAAATAGAAGCTTTAAATAATAAAAGAGGCAGACGTTTCTGCTGGGGATGAGCAGAGTAGTCCCCAGTTTAACTGATGTAACTGTACAGTCATTCTGGACCTTTGTCAGCCCACATTAAAAATACCTCATCAGTTTAACCCATTTACTTTTCTAAGAGAATCCTGGGAGATCCCGGGTGCTAAATGAATTAAGAGACACAGCCAGTCTAGAAGAGGACCCTTTGAATGTTTAATTTCTCTGTTGCATAATGCACGGTGTGACACGCGTGTCGTGCCGGAAGCCGTGTGACAAAGCAGTAGCTCTCTGCCCGGTGAAGTGGAGGGTGCTCTGTGTGCCCGTGTCGCTTTGGCTGCGGGTGCACACGTTTGGCCTGAGCCTTGCGAATGCGATTATCTGCACAGCCACTGCGCGGTGCAGGAAGTGTTTATAGCATCTCTGCATGGCTCGGTCTCCTGTTACTTGTTGGTTTGTTTGTGGGGATTTTTTGGCATTTGACCTCCATTAAAGGCTGGAAACGGTTTCAGGCAGCTTGGAGTCAGTGTGGAGGAAGAGTAGAATTTTGTTCCTCTAGTGTTACACGTGTTAGTGACTTCTCAGCTTCTGTGGGAGCTGGGCTTCAGCTCGTTTGTGTTGCAGAGGGAAGCACTTAGAAACTCCTGGAAATAAAGTGAGGCAAAGACCGTAATTTTGGTACCACCAGAGTCTATTTTAAAATGCTTAAATAAATGTTTCATATACCAGTAAAGCAAAATTATTTTTATACCCAAGGAATTAAAGGGAAGATATGCACTTGCATGAACTGGACATTTAAGAACTCTCCTCATACGTATTTGAGATTTGGTAAACAGCAGTGTTTCACCGTGGGTTTTAAGGACAATTTTACGAAGAAAAAAGTACACCTGGAAAGATAAAAAACCACGTTTGTCAGGTGTTTTTTACAGCTTACAGCTTTGGGCCATTTTCAAAGGGCGGAAGTGGTTGGCTGAATGGGACGCCAAGGTGGGTCACAAGTGTGGAAGGGAAATGTTTCCGTGCAGAGAGACTAACAGAACATGTCGTTCAGTGCTCTGCGCCTTGGCGTTGTTGGCCAGTCACTTCCCACCAAACTTCACCTGCTGCGAGTTCAGGGGCTAAAGCTGGGCCCTGCTTAGTGTTACGTTTTCTCCACAAATCCAGTAAGAACTGAATATTGAAGGATTCTTATTACAACATTGCCAAAAATGAGTCTAATTTAATAATGATATTCACATTTGCTTTCTTGGTTTAGTTTTAACTAGCTCCTCTAGAAATGCAAGACTAATGGAAATAGCTAATTGCAGCATGGAGAGCTCTGCAAAAGCTTTCTCAGAAGACTCCGTTAATGCATTTAAATCCTGGAGGTCTGAGTAGCATCTGACTTTCTGCGTTCTGTGGGATAACAGCTCAGACTTTGCAGAGTGCACAGGCAGGGACCTGAAGTCGTGTTCCACTGGCTTGTTTTCATACTGTAACAGAGAGTCCATGTTTAGCTCTCACTTGATAACAGATTTTTGCAGTTTCATAAACCTTTCCTGTTCTTGAGCTCACCCCCAAGTGGGCTCCAGTGAGAGGTTTTACATATCAGTATTACTGTGCAACAAAACAGATTTTTCGTGTAAGTGATGGGATGTTTTCATTGAGTGATTGACTGAGTATGGCTGTAGGCTTTTAGCAGATTTTGAACCTAAAGCTCAGAGTGAATGAAATGAGATGCGTCTTTGCATGCCTCCACCAAAAAAAGCCTCTGAAGTCTGTTGCAGTCTGGTGACAGAACATCGCGCTCCTGTCGTACAGCAACCCAGTTAGAAACATTCGATTTAAAAACATGGGGAGTTTTAGATTTGCTGAATGAGAATCATTCGCGTTAAAAAGCATTAAATCTCTGTCAAAACCTAATGGATCCTGCACGGCAATAAGAAATGGGGTTTTTTACTTTGACAGCAGTTTCGATTTTCCCCAGTAGCCCTCTCCAGGTTTCATAGCTCTGCCTGCATAAGCAGAAAATAAAGTTAACTCTGAGCATGTTTTCTTTTTGGGTTGTTTACTGAGTATAATTCTTTCAGATTAAATCGTTCCTTGGCAGTTTGGTTTGAGAGCTTCCCCCTCCACATCAGAAAAGTGATCTTTCTTTGAAAGGCACAGATACAATCTACTCCAGAAGTGTATGTATGTATTCAGATGTTTTGTCTATACTAGAATGATGCACACTGAAACTCTTTATTTAGATTTGTTTTAATTGGTCTAGAATTAAGTTTGATCCACTAGCATGAATGGATTTGCTTCTAGTTTTGGGGCAGTGCTGTGCATTGGGGAGTTCTGGAGCCGAAGCAAAGCGGCAGCAGTTGCTAGGAAAGGTGGTGATTAATTTGACACACCACTATTGTGTCAGGACTGACAGCCTGAGCCTGAAGAAAGTACATGGAATGATTTGTTCACAAAGATATGCATAAGATTAAGGAGAAACCCCTGCTTTCTGCCGTGCCTCTGGCCCCGGGTCCGGACGTGGTGTTGCTTTGGGATGTCGAGCACCCTCCTGTGATGGGGTGGCCGGCGGAGGTGGCGCAGCCCCGGTTGGGACGTGCTGTGCTGCCAGAGGTGCCAGGGCTGGAGGGCTTTCTGAGGGCAAGTTCTGGCCAAACAAACACCAACTTTGCTTAGAGGTAATAGAGATCTGTTCCTTGTAAACAAAGGAAATTACTTAGGATGCCTTGAATAGTTCCGTGTGGGGAGGTTCAAAGGCTGCCCCAAGGAAGCAGCTGAGCTGGTAGTTCTTCCCCGGAGGAAGCCGGTGTCCTTCTCCTGGGCTGGGTAAGCTGCCCCAGACTAAATCCACAGGTCCAGGAGCTCTTGAGGAGGAGAGCAGTGGGAGAAGCGTTCTTGTTTTTCCCTGTCTTGCACATCTGCATCTGATCCAGGGGTGCCTGTGCTGTGACTCGGTGAAAGGCGGGTGTAGCTGGGCTGGCTCAGGTGTTGGTGACAGCAGGGCTGGCCTGGGGCTGCGTGGTCTCTCTGGGAACATGTACGCACTTTTCCAAAGTGAGGTCGTGATGGAGCCACTCAGCCAATCCTCTACATGACAGTACATTTTAAAATCAGAGCTGTGTTCACAGAACTGTGAAGGTGATCTGTGTTCCTTACCGGTGCCCGCAAGCGCTAGTCTCACGATGGAAGGTAACACTTGCGAGTGCTCCTTACTCGGAGTAGCCCTGGCGCTCCGCTGCACAGCGGGTTCAGCCAGCAGCACAGTGGGCTCGGGGGTCTCGGCTGTGACATAACTGCCGTGCCAGCCAGCCCAGAATTGTTGTGAACCACCAGCTGCGTTCTTGCACAGCACAGGTGCTGCTTAAATCTTTTATTGGATGTCTTAACTTACTCAGTGGTGGATTCCTGCCAGGCCTTGCCACGTGCGTTACCATGTATCCGAGCGCTGCGTTGTGTCGAGCGCAGTCTGCATTTCTGTTTTCTAGACAAACAGCAACCTACGTGCAAACACTTAATTCGGACATTCCTTTCTCCTGATGGGTTTGCTTTGCTGACTTCCTATTCCTGTAAGATACCTCGGTGGCACTCTTAAAGTACAAATAATTTGGCAGAGAGAAGCAAATTATCTGTCACTGAAGTGCTGTAATCACTCCCACTATTTGCACAATTATTTGTCAACAGTTTTACAGATGTACCGCGAAGAGAGGACTTCTTTCAGAGAGATATCAAAAATTACAGGAAGAAGTGGTTAATGAGGAGAGTAAAAAAGGAAATTTCAGGACACGGTAAAAGGTGTGAGTAGAAGTGCAGTGCTAGAACCCAGCTTGTGTGAACACAGTCTCCCCAGTATGCGTGTTTGCTTAGCGAAGTGTTGCACTCGTACTGAAAATGATGGCCACAGATTGGGGAAAAATTTAATTTCATACTGTTTCTTTTAAAAGAATTTGAGACAGTGTGATTTTCATGGATTTTAGGGAAGTTTAGATAGAATGGTGGTACTGACTGTTGCATTTGATTGTCACAGAAGGATCAAATCAAGCGGAAAGAAGTGTAAGCTGTAGCTGCTGTGAGGACTGTGACATCTATAACTGCAGAGAGGGACGATCCAGCTGGTTTGGTTTCAAACCCTTTCGTTTTCCTGCTCACTTGAATCTATCCAGACAAGCTCAGGTCATCTTCTCTGCTTACCTTCCACAATTAGCTGTCACAGAAATTTTGGAGTGAGTTTTACAGAGGAAGCAACATTCCCGCTGCCAGAATATTCTAGTATTGTTCCAAAGTACTGCAAAAGAGCTGTGGAGGAATCCCTGGAGAAAAGATCTGTTGTCCCCTGGCATTTATCTCTGAAAAGTTTTAACTTGTTCATTTACAAGATTTTAATAAAGACATGTATTTGTATCATAAATAAAGCAAGCATTTACAAGCAAAATGTCATGATGCTTTTGCTGGAAGCTGTAAGCAGAGGTTACTGGTTCAGTATTTGTCTGCGAAGCATTCTGCCAAATCTTTGAGAAAAAGAGAAAAATTAAAAATTGATGCTTGATTTGTTTTTTTAAATAATACAAATTTCTTGTGGCTTTCTCCAGAAAAATCCTTGAGTAGATGCAAATATTGAAGACCTACTATGTATCATAACAAAGGTTTACAGCTCTCTTTAAATGTTCAATATTTGCCAAAATACTCATCCATATATTCTCACAAAAATTATTAAAACAGGGAAAAAATCTGACTATTAAATATGGAAAATATAATGGGCCGAGGTGTTTCACTGGAGTTGGAACACGGCGTGAAAAAATGAGTTTAGCTGAAGGTTTGCAAAGAGGGGAAGAGCTGAAAGCCCATCATAACTGTTTCCACCAGAAGATCCTACGTACCACGGAAGAGACTGTAGCTCCTCTTTTAGGTGTGTGGTGTATCCCTCAGTTCCATAGGTGTACGATTAGAAGCGGAATATCCACCAGTCTGTAATGAAAATAAACATGACTGGCAGGAACTTGGCAAAGTAACTGCAGTACAGGTTCGTTTCTGTGCACTGGTTCTGTGATCCCGTAACCCAGTTAGGGCTGACATACACAAGTGACCTGTTTGTGCTGAAGCCTGTTACTCAGTTCCTTTCTTCTGAGTGCTGTGTTACTGCTGCTGCCTTTGTGGGCCAGTATGCAGCAAGATTAACTACAGGAGAAAACCCACAGAACGTGCCCTGACATCCTTGTGAAATAACGGTGGCAGAGATGCAGATTCTGTCGTCAAGCACGTAATTGAAATGGACAGTTCAATGAACTTGAGCCTTGAAATGTCTTGGAACAATCTTGGGAGATTTTACTTTCTTGCAAAATGATTCCGTTCTTTTGGAGGGGTCAGATGAAGAGGACAGGAGTGGCATGGAAGAGTGAACAGAACATTTGCAGGCACCGTGTTCGTATCTCTAATAGCAAAAGAGATTGTCACAGAATGTTCGAAGGCACATTTCTGTCTGATTTTCGTGTTTTTAGTGAAACTAAAATAATTATTCTAGTTATATTTCTAGTAACCATTGTAAGGAACAGGCCAGATTCCTGTTCCCCGGCTATTTTTATACCTCTTCAAATGGAGCTCTAAGTGGGTGCAAATTGCCTCTGTAACTTAACAGACATGAGTATATGCATCCCATTATTAGAAACGTTTAAAAGGAGGGCTGATGGAGAAGCACTTGTACTAGCAGAGCTCACTGCAAATTTATTATTCCCAAACTTCTACTTTTTTTTCCCCCTTCTAGAGAACAGTGAAGAGCACATAATGCTAGTGAAAGGCCGATTTCACAGCACCGGCGGCTGCAGTTCTGTTGACACAGTGAACAGCTTGGGTGAGTATTTCACCGTTCAGTCAACACGCCTCTGTTTGAAGTCTGCGTCTGTGTGGAATCTCTGTTCGCAGCCCTAAAGACCTTGTTTAGCCTTTACTCAAAACTTTCTCAAAGCAGCTGAAACTCTTTTGTTTAATACTCAACGGAAGGCTTCAGTAGCCTCTAGTTCCACACACAGGATTTTACGCATCCACTGCAGCTGCCTGTGGGGGTCACGCCTGTAACGTTGGCGGTTAGCGCTGACAGCGTTGGCTGGCTTGAAGTTGCCAGCTCTTTTTCATCTGGGCTCTGAAACAGCTGCTAAGGGGTCGTGATTTCTGGCAAGTTGTGATGAGTTGGAATTAAAAGTAAAGTCAGGTCATCCTGTTTTCAAATCCGTGTACATTCTCCTACACTCCAGCTCCCACATATGTACGCATTCTTGAAGAAATCGCTGTTTGAAGTAGAATTAGTTTGCAGCAGCGTGGAATATTTAATCACAGTCAGTACTCACTCAGGCCACACATAATCGGGTCAATTTGTAGCTTGAGGTGCCTTCTCCTAACTCTGACCCTTGTGCAGAGACGCTCCTGATGTGGGGAGCTGCTGCCCGAGCTGTCTGCCCTAGTTCCTTGGCTGTCACTGCTGCAAAGCTGCCCGGTGCAGAAAGAAGTACGTGGTGTAACTCTGACCTTGTCTGTGTAACTGGGAGCCAGAGGGTTTCCTTTTAAGTCACTGTCTGCATAGAAAGGGAATCAGAAGGGCACGCTAGTGGCAGTTTTGCGTATGTTAGCAGGTGAGGTAGACCTTGGTGTACTTAGCTGTAATCCTACCAAAACGTAGCTGTGAGATCTGATCTCTCTGCAGTGTACTCTAGGGTGCAGCTAAGGTCTTCTGGGCTCGTGTCTGTCCCTATTTGAAGGTGATTAGAATAGGAGAGAAGAGAAATTAACATAATTGTCATCAGCATTTTTCTTGTCTTTGTAAACGCAGCGTCCTTGACCAGCACTGCTCTTAATCCTTATATAGCCAAAATGTTCATGGGTGGGTGAAGTTAAAAGAGGTTACGGACAGTTCTGTCTTGTCTTTGCTATCACGTGTATAGAAATACCCATCTGACTGTCCAGTGTGGGACTTCTCCCCCTTAGAAGTTCTGGGTGGTGGTGGCAGTGGGGCATTACTAAAGAACAGCTGCGGGAGGTGACAAGTATTGCAGCCGCTCCGTGCTGCAGTTACTGTTTACACTCTGCTGTGCTGGACCTTGCAGTCATTCTGAGAAGCAGTTTTCCCATCATTTGGTGAGGATTATAAAGCTTTTTGTTATCTTACAGGCAGCAATGAGTTCACGTCTGGAAGTTTTGATATCCAGTGAAGGGAAAGATATGGAACCATACATCTTCAGTGCTGTTGCTGCAAGTGGAAGTTGCATATTTAAACTTGTGATAGACTAATTGATATGCCCGTAGATTCACAAGGAAGTGGCAATCAGAGCAAATTCTCTTCGATGAAAGGCATTTAGAACCTGAGAACATTTTCTCAAATGAGCTGATCTTATGTACCATCTCGGAAGACAGGGTTCTAGAAATCTAGAAATTCTTTGTTGCGTGCTACTGGGGCTGTTGTTTTCAAATAGGTTTTCCAGAGCTATCAAATATGAGATTTAAAGTTACATAACTGAAAATATTCCTGTGAGTCCAACTACTTTAAACATACATGGATACAGTGTAGGCCTTGGCATGGTTAGTAGAGAGGTTGCAGTGAACGGGGCAGACTGTCTGGGGCCTCTGGTGAGTTTGCAGTTCGCTCTGAGTTAGAAGGTGCTGTAGTGCCAGGGCTGCCAGCGCTGCTTCCCATCCAGGGGATCGGCTGGTGTAGGCTGCAGTCACCACAGTTTTTCTAGTTTGGAAACTGGAAGCTGAGAAGAATTAATCAAGTGAGTCAATCTCGTGAACTTCCACTGCAAACATTAATGTTTCATTTTAGATTTTTTTGAACTCTGAAAGTGAACTCAGGGATGCAACTTCTGCATTTTGAGTGTCCGGTGGCCCAGGTCCTGAGGTTTTGATTCAGTCCTTACTCATGTCTGATTCAGTCAAATTCCTTCGGAGTTTGGTGAGAAAAAACGAGTGATGATCTGCCATAAAAATTACTCAAGATGCACTGTGTGGGTGCGCCAGGGTTGCAGATGTGTTCTGTTTAAAACAAACTGCACAAGTAACTCTTGAGACACTATGATGATTATGAAAGTATTTCAGGGAGTACTGACCACTCAGCCCCCAGCACTTCTATTGCTCACACACTAGGGGTTCAAACTCAGATGATGTTTTCACATGAACTGTTACTCATCTCCATTCGGCTTTCTCGCACCTCCTGACTCCCACGTGCTTGGTCCTTCTTACTCTGTTCTCCTTCCCATTGAGGTTTTGCCTTAACATGCTGTTACAGGTCTCTCTGTAAATGCAGACATACATACAATTTCAGTAGCATCTAACCTTGTTTGCTCTTTCTCTCTGCTTGTTTTGTCTCCTTTCACCTTTGAAAAGCTGTGGACAATTTCAAAAGTGTATTTGAGCAGTCCAGGTGTAATTGGGAATGTTGGAGGGAATGAAAGATTTGTCCTTACCTCTCTCTACTACCGTCTGACCCCTTTATCTCCTAATATAACAAGAATGGGATAGGGCTTGGGGCATGTATTTCCCTCTTTAAGTGGCACTTCTCTGCTTTTTATCTTTTCCTCTTCCTGGTGGCAATATAGTATTAAGTTGCAGTGGATCATGACTTTAGAGAGAGGGAATAAAATAAGCTGGCTCTCGCCTGAAATGATGAACGTGCAGCGTTCTCTCCCACACATTCTGTCTGTGCTATTTATTTCTTTGTTCAGGATTTATGCTTATTAGCACTGAGTCCTCCTGTTGCTGTTTTCAGCTCCAGCTGCTCCCATCTGTACATGGTGATACGATTCTGTGCAATGCTGCTTCTTCTGTAACAGCAAGTTTTATTGTAATTAAATTCCCAGGTGAGAAATACACAAGAGAGAAGGACTTGGAGCAGACAAGCAGGGAGATCTTAAGTGTTCAAAAAACCTCTCAAAAGCTCTTTAGAGAGAGGTGTTTTTCATATATATTAACCTTGATCCAATTAAAGCATTTAATTCATTTGGCATTTAAGTTAGACTTAATTTAATAACATGGCTTAGAATAACTTTTGAGGTCAAAGATGCAGAGTCTTTGAATCTTTCATCATCCTTTCAATCCCTTTGAGTTGTTGTCAATGCTTTTACCATTCCTTTATGGCTAGGTTAAAACACATGCAGAATTTTCCCAGGTTTTATTGGAAAAAAAATTGCTTGCTCCCATAATGAAATATAAAAAAAGCAACATGGTGGCCTAAAAGTAGATAAGAGACCGTAAGATTCCTTGTTAAAAATAAGCAGCACGCTGCATCATTAGGAAAGCCTATGTAAGCTCGTAAAGCTGAGGTTAGACAAGAAGAATGCTGACTGAATCAGAGTGGCAAGTGCTTAATCTCTCCAGGGGATATTTTAAAAAGAAGAGTGATTTTCCCTCCCTTGTCTCTGTGTTGCTGCTTATGCTGAGTCCTTTGTGACAGCATTCAGTTGCCGCCCCGCGATAAGGCACCGCTGTGTTGTGTAAGGCCTCACAGAGGGTGTCGGTCTTTACCTGCGTGACTGATAAGTGTAAGAATATCCAGATTTCTTCCCACATAAAAAGTATTTCGTTCAGATTTCCCTGTGTCAAAAAGTCCTCTTGGTGTTGGTGGTCACGTGGGAATCTGCTCAGGTACGGCCTGTTGGAAGATGTGCGTGTGAGGGGTGGCATTAACCGCAGCTGATGGTCAGGAAGGAGCTGGAAGACACAGGCAGGATTGCCAGGGATTCCCTGGGCAGGCACAGAGGAGGTGAGAGGAGCTGTGTGCCAGGGGGTGTTGAGAGGCAAGATACTTCTTTCACCTGCCTCACCTTCCATGCTGCAGTCGTGTCTTTCAACCTCTGCAGTTCGCAACTGATGTTTCAGTGAGGAGGAATGTTAATGTGACAGCACGTCCTCTTCTGAGGAGGCAGAGGTGACATGAGGCAAACAGCTGTTAACAATGTTTTGATAGAGATCATGTCGGTAGATTTAACCTGTCAGACAAGACTTAATCTCTGGATGAAAGCTTGAGGGCATCCAAGCCAAAAACCTTCTGCTTTTAGACACTATTTCCTTACTGTTACGATTTCATGCTTGACACTTACTATCTGCTGCCATCAATAACTCGACAACCTAAAAAAGAATTAAGCTTCGAAGAGCAAGAATTGTGACCCCAGATCCAACCTGGATCCAAGCATTTTATGTGTCTTGTGTGTTAATGGCACCACACAAAGAGGTTTCTGTGTAGTCCCGCGACAGGAGGTGGGAGCAGGGATGGCCAGTGTTGCATTTATTCCGCCGTGGGACTCGGAAG